>NC_134835.1:83634035-83907089 GCF_004210375.1 Tachypleus tridentatus | reverse complement strand
ATTTGTTTAAAAAATATCCATTTAAATCTGTTGTCATTTTATAATGTTCAGTTAAGAAAGAAAATAAGTTTTGATTATTCCAGGTGTGTTATTCGTAATGATGTCAATTCTTTCTTTCAATTTTATTCTAAACTTGTTCGTCCTTTAATATGAGCAATTACAGATAGTATTAGGTGCATTCAATTATATATAACTGTGTATTTTATTTGTGTATTTGTTTTGTATGTAATATATGTGATTACAGGAGGCTTCTTCAAGAGGTTTGTAAATGATAAAAAAAAAAAGTTTGCACACTTACACACTACAATTTTATTTCGTACGACTCTCCGATTTGTCAACGACGGCACCATTTTAAGACATATTTTGTCCCAAGGTTTATCCCTGATAATGAAAAGTGTCATTGGCAATGATGACACTGTCCACTTACATATGTTTTAGTTTTTTAAGGTCATTGGCCTTTTCAACGCTATTTAAGTATTCAAAATTAGACTGTTTTGTTTAACATGATGTCTTTTACGAATTAAAGTAAAACTAGTTCGATACAAAATTAGAAATGGCCGTGACGCCAAATAACTCGAAACCAGGACCTATCCGTTAGTCATCCAAGCGAGTTATAATAATTAAACTTATGCTACAGTTATTGTTTGGAAATAAGCACAAAGCTACACAATGGCTATCTGTACTCTGCCCACCACGAGTATCGAAACCCGGTTTTAGTGTTGTAAGTCCGCAGATATACCGCTGAGCCACTGGGGAATGCTACAGTCTTTAAAACTTGCATTACTTTATTTTCTCTCTTACTGCTGTAAACTAGATTTAAAAATTGAGATTTAATAATATTTAAATTTTTAATTGAAAAATTAGACTGTTTTGTTTAACATGATTCCGTTTTACGAATTTTAACAATTTTATTTTCAATTTGTTTACAGGTTGTTTGTTTCAGATAACGTAGTTGCTTTGCGCCTTAAAACGCCAAATCAACCAACCTCTCCGATTTATTATATTATGTACGTCTCGTATTACTATCTCAAATAACAGGAAGTTCGATTTGTAATTAGTAGTTAATATGTATTAACTTTGTTATTTGCCAACAAGATTTATGCACACAATTTCCATTTGTCTTTTCTTTATGTAAATAAATTTTAATATACAAACACCAAAATTATACAATTTATAATTATGGTTATTACTGACAGTTATTACAAATGATGATTTATATACGACAGTATTACAAACTTTCAGACAATACTGAGTCGTATATCCAGTTTAAAACAAAATATTTTATCGACGATCCAAGTCCGCGCCAAAAAAGTTTATTCTGAGTTGATACTGTTCCACCTCGCTTAAGCTAACGCCGTCTTTCTTAACTGGTCTCATACCCTTACTAATTCATTCCTTTCGGCGAAGATATTTAATGTCCCTGTAGAAATAATAACATCTGAAGTTGAACGGTTGGTACGCTCGAAATCAGTTAACGTTCCTAATCCAATTCTGTAGTTTTCCGATTAATAGAAGTTGTTCTCTGCTTATCAATAAAATTGTTAACACCAATACCAGCCGTTTTGAGATACATTTTATTTCAAGTGGGTTTCTCGTCATCAAGAAAACGTTATAGCTTCTTGGGCCTATACAATACTGATTGTATCTCACCGACAATATTCTGTTTTCGGCTTTCACGCGAGCTTTCTTCAAACAAATATTGTTGCTTTCAACTTTAGAGAATTCGCTTGGAGTTTCAATAACAGGTGGGACTTACGTACCGTGTTTCTCCAAAATAAGACAGGGCTTATATTAATTTTCACTCCTAAATATGACACTAGGACTTATTTTCGGGGGATGTCTTATTTTGATATATTAAAAAAATGAAGTTACAAAGTAAAAATTATAAGACCTCTAAATAAATAGAAATTATATTCTATTTAATGTTGCAAACTATTAAACTAACCATTTAAAATAAACTATTATTAAACTATTATACTAACTGATTAATTCTTAAACAAACTAATTAACTAACTATTAAACTAATTAATAAATTATTATTTTTTATTTCTTTCCTCTTCCTGCCACTCTTAACTAGGGCTTATTTTAGGGTAGGGCTTATATTAAAACTATCCACAAAAATCACACTAGGTCTTATTTTATGGGTAGGTCTATAACATATTTAACAATATACGTTACATCCAAAGAAGAAAATCTTGATAGAAACAAGCGTAGGCTCTAAAATAAATGTACGATATTAATGGCGGAGGGGGGTTAATTCCCTTCAATCACCAATAAAGTAACTTAAAATAATTTATGTGTTTGAATAACGTTAGTGCCTGTGCTTAAATCGCCATTCCACATAAATTGGAACAAATATTTGGAACGTTTTCGTTTATGAATTTACTGTTCCGTTACAGATACCAGAAGGCCATTGCCTGAAACTTTGTATCAATAGCATAGCGTATTATATATATATATTTGTAGTTAACTTATTTTCGGTGGTTAATGTTTTCAATTATTGCAAACAATAAGACAATGAATTAATATTTTTGTCGTGTTCGCCTCCCGAAAACTGGCGAAAAATGATTACACGTACACTTGTAATACCTATTACATTTTTAAACATTCTTTTCTTCCTGGTATTTGAATTTTCTTGCTCATTTATATAATTTACTATATTTTTCTTTCTTTTTCATAATCTTTTAATTTTATATCTCGATCTACAATTTTTTTGTATTTTTTCTTGATTTCCTCTCACTGTTTCTCCAACTCCAATAAGCCACCCAGCAACTCAGTAGTGTGTTTTCGGATTTATAACACTTAAAAATCAAATTGATAGACTCAGCACAGATACCTCGTTCTGTAGCTTTGTGTTTAATTACAAACTAACAAACAACTCTAATAAATGTTATGAAGTCATCTCGAAGGTTGAAGTGTAATTAGTAACTTTTTTTTTATTACCTGTAAAAACTGTGTCACGTTTGATTTATTTAAGAATGAAAAAATCAGTTTATTTCTGTCATCGCTTGCTACAGATTTGCTATGTTGCAATTTAGTTTTACATTTCCTGTCCATATTTTTTCAAAGTTAAGTAGATATATAAACCTCCTTTGTCTAACTTTATGTAATGTTCAAATATATGTACATATAAACACAGAGAGATATGAAATTTTATGCAATGATGTTTCGCGCTAAAAACTGGTTACAAAGCTAGTAATATGGTCATGTAACCTTTGATATGAAGTCTAGGTCGTGGTTCATAAACTGGTACCAGAAGGCAATATTAGTATGAGCGTGTTGATGGGGAACATGAATACTCAAAGCAGAAAATAGCCTAAGAGTTTTCACATAATTTTTCTATAATTTCAGCGTCATTATTGGATGATTTTTATTATGTCGTGTTGAAAACATTTTTATTGATTGTGCAGAATGTTACGAATTTGAGGAAAAACTACAACTGAGTTTAAGATAACACCTTTTAGAATACATTATCTTACTTAAATATATTTTTTCTAATATTCTTTTCAAGAAAAGGATTTTCGTGTTCAAAACGTAAATCAAGCTCGTGGCATAATTCCATTAGGGCTCTTTCATGTATAATTGTTTGGACAGATAAAACAGTACTTCTAATTAAATCACTACATAAGTTGAAGATTTAGAAATAAGCGTTTATTTGCTGGTATTACAGGAAATCACTTGGGACAAGTTCATTATATTTGACATGATATATCAGTGACATTGTATCATGTACAGCAAATATTTAGACTTATTTAGTGATTGTTTCTAAAATGTATGAAGCTGCTAGTCTTCAAGCCTACATCTGTGTTATGTGGGTATTAAACTACAAAGTATAAACAAACGATACATATGAATTAATGGTCACAATTGTAAAATATAGAAAACTGATATTTGTGGTAGAATATGAGTTTAAGTAAGAGTATGATGCATCACTAATACTCGACGTAAATTAAAAATCAGCTCGAGGTGAGTGTGAAAACACAGTCCCATGCATTACCTTGGAAACTATAAACGAAATAATATTTAATTACGAATCTGTTCTGAGTGGAAATTACCCTGTAAGCACTTTTGGACAAAATTAAGTATTATTTCTATGTCGTTAATGTTTGTAATTTGTAAACTTAAAAATAAAAAAAAAAAATTCCAAGAGTGAATTTTCAACAAACTTTTAATTCAAATAAATATTTTATATTACAAGCCACAAAACACTAAAATGAGAACTGATTGTAATCAGTATGTAACATACATTTTGTTCCTGGATAGTATGTGTTATTTCTTAATTGCTTATGTTGTAAAAGTACAGAAAATGGCCATTATTCCCTTCAAACTTTGCTTTGGTGATCTGGATAATGAAATTTAGAAATTAACCTATTTCCTATGTAAAAACTGGCAAATTTGCACATTCTCGTTTACATAAGGTCTGAATAAAGCAACACATATTAATCGAGATTTACATGTATTTATACTAAAGTTATACAAAAATGAGCAAAAACGTTTAGAAGTGAATAGTTTTTTTGAGATTTGCTACTTTAATATAAATGACTTTCACGTATCATCCCCAAAATATAGTCTCCTATCATGTTTTCGTAAAACGTTCCTTCGTGGCGGCGTTCAAAGTCCAGTATATCTTGGTGGAAGCGCTCGCCTTGCTCCTCTGAGTATACTCCCATGATCTCTTTGAATTTATCGAGATGAGCGTCAAGGATATGGACTTTCAGGGACATCCTGCAACCTATTTTGCCGTAGTTCTTCACCAGAGCCTCAACCAGTTCCAAATAATTTTCGGCCTTGTAATTGCCCAAGAAGCCCCGAACCACTGCGACAAAGCTGCCCAAACTTTTTTTCCCTCCTATTGAGCTTTTTGGAGAATTCTGTGCTCATAGAGCTTAGGGAAGAAGTCTCAAAGGTACTTGAAGGCAAACTCCTTATCAAGAGCTGAGACAAATTGTTTCATAAGACTCGATTTTATGTGCAATGGTGGGAACATCTTCTGGAGGTCCACCAGTGGCTCACACTTGACATTGTGCCTCCCCACAGAGAACTCGGTCCGTTGTGGCAGGTACTTCCTGTTGTAGTGCGCTCCAGTGTCCCTGCTGTTCCAAAGGCAAAGATAACAGGGAAACTTGGTAAAGCCTCCTTGGAGACCCATCAGGAATGCCACCATTTTAAAATCTCCGGTAACCTCCAAGCCATACTCATCACACTTCAAGGCTTCTAGCAAGGTCTTGACGCTGTTGTATTACTCTTTGAGGTGCACCGAAAGATAAATTTTGAAAGGTCTGAAAGTTGTATAATATAAAATTTTACTATTCAAGAAAGCAAAAATTGTCCATCTTACCTTCTAGAGTTTTTTGCAGTGCTCGCAGGTAAACTGAGATGCTCATGGTCTTTCTTGTTCCCCAACAGGCATGCCGAAATATTTCTTGTAAACTTCACACATTTTAGCAAATACTGTCACGGAGTACTTTTTCGCTCTTGTCTTGATAAGTTGGCCACATACATAGTAGAATGTGTCCAGAGAATGCTTGTAGCTTCTTGATGCCATCTTTGAAAAAATCAGATAGGTCTGTGTGTTCACTTAGGCACCAAGAACGAAACTGAAGTGGTGAGCCCCTGTACATATATTAGTATGAAAAGTTCTAGAAAATTCTAAAAGGTTCTTGAAAATTCTTGTAAGTCCGAAAAATTTCTCTTTCAGCTACTCAGCACTGAATCTAACTGGAATGTCCTGGAAAATGGGTAAATTTGAAAATTACAGTACCCAGGTCACAAAAGCAAAGTTTGAAGAGAAAAATAGGTCTTTTCCATTTACTTTAGGCATAAGCAATCGGGAAATAACATAGTGTTATTACTAGTGAAGTAGCTAAAATGATATCTTAAGGGGCGTATCAAGAAGTTTGAAAACAAAGTTAGATTTCTTTGCGAAAAACTACTTTTATCGCCAACCATAATTAAATCTTTGTAAAATTAAAATAGAAGAAAATGTAAACAAAAACCTTCAATTAAATATTGGTAAATAAAACGTAAGTAATAGAGAAAGAAAGAAAAGCTTTAAGAAATAATACAAAAAAAAATATGCTTGACTGCGGATTTGTTGGTTTTTTTCTTTTAATCAAGTCCACTGATGGGACAGCGAAAAGTTTGTGGACTTAAACACTAACATCTGAGGTTCAGTTTTCCGCGGTTGACACACCAGACAGTCCGATGTTGCTTTGCTCTAAAATAAATAAACGTTCAATCAACAGTTCTTTTAATTTGTTCATTATAGGTTTCAGCATAAAAATATATATAGAAAAAAATAACAGATCTATCTTTTTCTCCCAGAAGTTATTATGCAGGAAGTATTTCGTCAATTCATAACTTATAAACTTACACTAGGCTTACGACAAGATATCCAAGTTGTTTTCATTCGACGAAGCGATATTTTCCGTACTTGTTAAATAAAGCTGTGTCCTGTATCGTGGATAAGTTTGTCGTACCTTAAACTGAATATACCCATTCAAAGAAATATCATGTTAACATTTTTAACGCTTAGCTTATTCAAGGAACAACAAGCGAATACAAGTAAATCAGTAGCATAAATACCTGAATTCTTAGTGATAGAACTGTAAATTTAGAATAATAAAGCTGTGAATCACTTGTTCCTAAAGCAGCATATTTAGTAATATCACGTTTTAAGGTGTGAAATCACACTTTATCCAGTACTGTAAAATGCAAACTGAATATAAGGTGTATCTTCTCATCGTAGCTTAAAAACTTCAAGGTGTGGAATTCATATATTGTTCCTATAAGATGGGATGAAAATCTTTAAGAGTGCAAACATATTTATTTAGTAGAAAGTAATGAAAAATGGCAGCAACGTTAACAATTCTCCCTACTCATCTAGGTATCAACAAGACATGTGACAAAAGTATGAGGCATTTCCATGGTCAAAACTTAGGAAAAAAGTTTCTGTTTTATACAACTTATCATACCTGTCAATTGGTTGGAAAACTTAACCAGAAAATTTCCGTTGTTGAAACAGGTGAAGAGACATGTTATCTTTCAACAAGGAATTTTATTATTTCTATGTGTGTTATGAACATTTCACACAATCTATTTCATTTTCTTTTGAGTAAATTCATTTGATGTAAGTATGTTCATACTTCACAGTAACATATCGTGCATATATATACACACAAGTATATACCTTTTTTTATTTTTGTCTATGAAGGGTTTTGTTTTGTCTTTTCATTTCATATAATTTTGCAGGTGACTTATTTACATCATTTGTTGATTGTTTAGATGTTACCTAACATAAACGATTTGCTTTCATGTTGTTCCATTTTCAATTCATTGGTAAAAATTTCTTATTTTTGCGTAAAGGCTTTTTTTTCCCTATATTTTAATTTTGTTGCATTATGTTTGATCTTTATTACAGGGTATTACTTGTCATTTTCATTCACAGCTAAAGGGTTTATCTTTTAAAGTTAATCAATGTTTAAGGATTTGTTAAAGTTGTTTATGTTTCGTTTATTTTATGAGCTTTACTCTGCGCGGTTTCTTTTCTTGCATTATTCATTTGTATTGTATGATAAATGCTTCCCAGGAGTTAAAGTTAGAATGGTCACTTGGATGATGCATGTACTTGGGGAAAAATGTGTATATGTTATTTTTCATATGTTTTCCAGTTTGTACATACATTTGTCCCAAGGTTTTAAATTCTGGGACTTTGAGATATTTATCACATTATCATTCTTAGTGATTTCATCAATTTGGGTTACTGTTTGTTATCACATAATCATTCTTAGTGATTTCATCAACTGTTTGTTTTGATATTTGTTGTTTGACTACTACTTTTCTTTAAACACGTTGGTTCTATTAATACAATTTTTAGTTCTAGAAAAAAGGAGATAGAAGTATAGTGATGAGAGAGACAATTATATCTATTTAGTCAACATTCTAAAATTACTTATCTAATTCTTAACTTAAATTTAATTTTCTTTTTGAGTTTTGAGAATTTTGTCGTTTGTAAAATACTTATATTTGATATAAATATATAATTGCTGAAAACAATTTTCATAATTTTATTGTATACCTCCCCTTAGTTGCGGTCAAAACATGATAATAGAATATACTTTAAATAACCAAACTTATTACTGTACACTAAGGAAAATGAACTGAAGTTTCAAGTTAACGATAAAGATTATGGGAGAGAAAAAGTGGCAGAAGTTTTCAAATTTGAAAAATTCAAATGAAACTTATTCTGAGTGATTAAAACAACAGCTGCTTTTTTATAATAATATTAATACACAAAACATTATAATTGACTTTGAATCTACTTGGTGAAATTTCAATATCAAATCAAATGTAAATTTAAAGGTTAATCTCAGTGTTTTTGCACAGTTTAAAGATTTTCTGAATTGAATATAATATAGTATCGATGCAGATCATTCACAAATAGTTTTATATTTAACTTTAAACTAAGTTTTAAGTCATTTTGAAACTATACAGATTTACATGACCATTTTATCGAGATATTTGTCTTTTTATTCAGTAACTTATTTCTGTATAATCAATGTATATTTATTTAGAAACTGTAATCTTTATATCGAATAAATGTTGCAGTAAGTATTGTCTTTATAAAATTTACCACATTTATTTCTGATGTTATAAAAGAAAAATATATTGTGCAATTACTGCTTTAACTTCACAAAATTACTTGCTACTTAAAAACGACATAACCTGTTATATCAAAAATCAAAGTCTTTTAAGCTGAGAAATATTCTTTACCCTTGTCTTTCTCTTAATATTATTTCATGGACACGAATTTAGGGTACTGGAATAATATATTCCTAGTATCAGCAAGTTAAATAATAACAACGACGGAAAAATAAACTACAAGATGTCTTAACTGTGCTCTGCCCAACATGGGTATCGAAACCCGATTTCTAATGTTGTAAGTCCGGAGAAATAACGCAGGACCACTGGGAGAGGGCGACACAACGTGGCGAGCTTTGCTTTCTGAGATGCTTTTTCCTCATCACAATGAATTTATATTTATGTAAGTTTTGAAGAGAAGCACTAATGCCAATAATCTGTTCTAAACTGTTCAGCAGACAAACTTTATACTATACTTAAAATAAATATGAATTCCATCCTGTCTTTCAGTTCACCATTTGTTACTGAGTTATATCAGTTTTAGAAAATTCTGTCCCTCATCTGTAACCCTCTAGAAGAGCAAATCGAGAAAGTAAAGCAGGACTAAGTTTCTTGTAGTGTTGGACTGCATGTTATGTGTAGAATGATTTTAATTGTCATTTTTATCACATGAAACGGTGAATTACCTCAAAATCGATATAAATCGGTGACATGTAGCGAGTCGAATGGTGTATTGGGCTACACATTTATTTTTAGAAGTGTATAATTTCAGACAACGAAAAGGTTCAGCCTCTTGATTTCATACCTAATATATTTCGTAATGTCAGGACAGTGAAGATCTTTACTTATAGCCACTATTTAAAATGTATTTTTTATTAGTCAAACAACATAGCAGAACCGGCTTATCCAGATATTCTTAAAGTAAAAAGGATGCCCTTAATTACTAAGCACTAAAGAAAACAGTTATCAAACATCAGAAATATAACTTATCTAGGGTTATCAATAATAATATTAATACATTCACTCAATCTAAAGTAAAATTAAGATAAATATAACAATTAACTTGAATCTAACGGTCACCCGACAACAATGAACGAACGTACACGTTTATTTATATAATTTTGTGTTCACATTTCCAGAAGATTTAGTCATCTGTCTCTCGGTGGACTCAGCAGATACCCCAATGTGGCTTTGTTGTAAGAAAACAAACACAAACTAGTCATCTGTAGTCTAGACAGACCTAAAAATAAAATAACTTGGCACACTTGAATCGTGATAAAAAAATTAAAATAAAAAAAAAATCTGTTTTTGTTTCGGGGGGGGGGACACAGCTTAGAAATTCGAAAATTGACATCAAACTACAAAACAACATTATAGTCTTGCGATTCGTGGCGTCTTACTTCGTGTTTCTTAACAACACTGTTGCTAAGGCAGAGTCGGAAACTTCCAAGAAGTAGCTGCCATGAAATTTAAGTTCGAAAACTGAGTATAGTTTACACACATCACTGTGTGTTACGGTTTATTATACCAAACTTTGATAATTCCAAATAAGAACACAAACATTTGTAGTCTTACTAATATACACTTCCCATTATCACATTTCAGAATTATTCTTACTACAGTAACAATAATTTTTTTTCTTAAAACGAGAGGGTAAAGTGTTTTTTGTTATACTTAACTGATGACACCGTAGAAGTATTAGGAGTGTTTATTAATATACTTAATTTTCTGCCTAGAATTACATTCACTTTTTAATGTTATAAAACACTATTTGAAACAAGAAAACACACTATAGAACGGTACATTTTGTGCATTCACAATATCTAGTGTCGATTTCTGGTATTATTTATTGGAAGGATAGGAAAAGCAAGAAACGTTTTGACAATAACGACAGAACTTAGACGTTACCACTAAAAGACTGTTTATTTTAGAGACGGTGAGCATTTTGTCCTGTTTGAAATATTTAACTGTTTTCAGTTTTGTTCTGACATAAATGCATATTAGTAGGTAAAACATGATTAGAGCAGAATAATTGCTCTGGAAAAGAGTGAAAAACATGTGGCGCTTGCGCTGATAACACATGTTCTTTGTCGGAAACCCATCAAAACAACATGTATTGTTACTATTACATCTACTATTTTTTTATCCTAAGTGCAGAAGTAAAGCCCAAGTAATGTGCCTATTGCAGTTTGAGTATGCGTAAAGAAGCAAGATTTAATCATTTTTTGACAGATTGTTTAGGTAGAGTATTCATGTTGAAACTTTGTAGAATGGACGGCAACTGCCGGCGACTTGAAGACGAAAGGCGGAAGACTTTCAAAACGTCGTCCTCTACACTTGTGTCTCCACAACAGGCAGTTGTCGTCCATTCTACAGTTTCATCAAGATTTAATCATTTTCCTGCAGACGGCGCAAAATTTTTGGAGAAAATTTGTGTGCGTCAAAGTCAAACCTAACGCTCAACTTAAATTGTCGTTCAACATAAAAATATAATAAAAAATACAGATTCATAAAAGAACATGAATGTTTAAAATTAGATTTTTCAGGCTGAACGTACAACGAATTCTAAAATATATTTATTTAACAACATTTATTTTTACCTGATAATCTAATTAAATAGGTGACTTTACTGAGTAAAATAGTTCAATATAAACTCTTCAACTATGATCTTAATATGTCAAAATGATTGACTAAACCATGCTTTACTGTTAGTGATCACTAACTTTAATGAGAGATACCTTAAGAGTATGCTATGCTGTCAGAATTAAAAGTACTTTCGTAAACTCTATTTTAATATTTTAATTCAGACGTTTGACTTTCGCATTATTTGCTAAAAGGAGTTACGCACTACATTGATCTACGTGTACCACCTAAAGGTATCCTGTGTATGTAGAAAGACGAGACGTGATGAGCAATTTGGCGTCTCATATTTTCATAGAAAGTTTGAAAAGTGTATTGTAATGATAATATAAAACAACAGATTTAGTCAGACAGTTTGTTTGATTGATACCGTGTTGTATTGTTGATCAGATTCTGAATTAGCAGGCTGATTATCCAATTTGGGTTTTGCGCCGTGGATTGTTTGTTTGTTTTTGTTTTGGAATTTCGCACAAAGCTACTCGAGGGCTATCTGTGCTAGCCGTCCCTAATTTAGCAGTGTAAGACTAGAGGGAAGGCTGCTAGTCATCACCACCCACCGCCAACTCTTGGGCTACTCTTTTACCAACGAAAAGTGGGATTGACCGTCACATTATAACGCCCCCACGGCTGGGAGGGCGAGCATGTTTGGCGCGACTCGGGCGCGAACCCGCGACCCTCAGATTACGAAGTGCACGCCTTAACGCGCTAGGCAAGCACGTTACTAACAAATGAAATATCCCTTCAAAAATTACTCGAAGCAATAACAAACACAAAAAAACAAAGCACCAGATGAAGGTTAAATGCAAGCTATCCTTCTAAAAAGGGCACTCCGAAATTGTTTGACCACCTAAATTCACTTTTTAACTTATCTCTATCCTCAGGATACATCCCAGTTTCTTGGAAGCTTGCAAATATATTAATGTTCCATAAGGAAGGAAAGCCAGCTAATAAACCTGATAGCTACCAACCAATCAGCCTGACCAGCTGTGTACGCAAAATTCTTGAAAGATCAGTAATAGACTCTCCACATTCTTGGAGATAACATCAAAATTGCCAAAAGAACAAAATGGATTCAGGAAATTTAGACAAACGACAGACCACCTAATCAGATTAACCGAAACAATAATAGATAGCTTCAATAAAAAAGAATGTACAGTCGCTTGCTTCCTTGATATCGAGAAAGCATTCGACACTGTTTGGCACGATGGTCTAAGGTTCCGAATGAATGAAATGGAACTACCGCAAGGAATTATTCGCTAGTTATCTAACTTTTTGAAAAATAGAAAATGTAGAGTGAATGTTGAGGGAACATTTTTTGAATACTTTACTCCACAAGTTGGTGTCCCTCAGGAAGATTAATAGCGACTTTTCATTAATCATACGGCCACTGATTTGATTTGTTAAAATAAAAATAGTAAGGTGGATGTCTTCGTGTCTAATAAAAACTGTAATGTGAAATAAAGATTCGACTGTAGCCAACCATACTTCATGATCCATAAATTTACTTTGAAAATTGGCTAATTAATTATTAAAATTGATCTGTTGATATCACGTGAGTGTGTGGCTCAATAATATCACTACATATGGAGTTTTTAATACTGTTCCAAAGATTTGTTTGTTTGTTTTTGGAATTTCGCACAGAGCTACTCGAGGGCTATCTGTGCTAGCCGTCCCTAATTTTGCAGTGTAAGACTAGAGGGAAGGCAGCTAGTCATCACCACCCACCGCCAACTCTTGGGCTACTCTTTTACCAACGAAAAGTGGGATTGACCGTCACATTATGACGCCCCCACGGCTGGGAGGGCGAGCATGTTTGGCGCGACGGGGATGCGAACCCGCGACCCTCGGATTACGAGTCGCGCGCCTTATGCGCTTGGCCATGCCGGGCCGCGCCGTGGATACAAGGGTAAATTTAACAAGTGACTGTTTAGTTTTATTTGTGAGTTAAGCCTACCGATCAGTGAGGTTGTAAAACTCGTAATAGAAGTTAAACGCTTTCATTTTCACTTCAGCGATGTTCGTTTCTTCTTCTCCAAACTTGTTATTACAATTTTGTAAACTAAGGGACTGTTTTCAACCTTAAATTTTTTGGTAGGAGGAAGAGCTACAAGAGAGGTGGTCGGAAGACTTTCCCCAACATTTCAGCATACGTGAAAGTGTAAGTCAAGGTACTTTCCATTCACAGATAAAACTTTTATCACTAACGTTTCAAATTTTCTCTCGTATCTACATCAAAAACTCAAAACTGACGAACTAACACGCACGATAATTCAGTAATTGATTGAAAATACTTTAGCACTTTAAGTAACGAAAGCTCTGTTTATATGTGGCTCGGCATGGCCAAGCGTTCGCATCCCGGTCGCGCCAAACATGCTCGCCCTTTCAGCCATGGGGGCGTTATAATGTAACGGTCAATCCTACTATTTGTTGGTAAAAGAGTAGCCCAAGAGTTGGCGGTAGGGTGGTGATGACTAGCTGCCTTCCCTGTATTCTTGCACTGCTAAATTAGGGACGGCTAGCGCAGATAACCCTCGTGTAGCTTTGCGCGAAATTCAAACCAAAATATCATAATATACGGACGATCATAGGATGTTAATTATTGTTAGTAGCTTCATATTTTTCTTAAACACAAAATTACACAGTATTTTTGCTATATCTTTGCTCTTTGCAGTATAGTTTGGAAAGTTTTGTTTGTTTGTTTCTTTCTGAATTTCGCACAAAGCTACTCGAGGGCTATCTGTGCTAGCCGTCCCTAATTTAGCAGCGTAAGACTAGAGGGAAGGCAGCTAGTCATCACCACCCACCTCCAACTCTTGGGCTACTCTTTTACCAACGAATAGTAGGATTGACCGTCACATTATAACGCCACCACGGCTGAAAGGGCGAGCATGTTTGATGTAACGGGGATTCCCCTCGGTGGGCTGAGCAGATAGCCCTTTGTGGCTTTCCTATAAGAAAATCACACAAACACAATAACAAATAAATATGATAGTACCAAATGTAGATGTCACTACTAGTACTGATTCACCGAGAATACTTCATATTCACAAATGAATACCACATAAGTTATATATATATATATGTGAACGAAGAACAGAACGATGTAAATGCAATTCAAGAACACCCTCCACTATCATTCCAAAAGAGGAAAGTCAGAAATGGTAGTAGAGGCATGTGTTTAAATTTAAACTGTATTGTTAGGTTTTGGATTTATACTAAATATATTGGCTCGGCATGGCCAGGTGGGTTGAGGCGTTCGACCCGTAATCTGAGGGTCGCAGTTTCGAATCCCTGTCGCACTAAACATGCTCGCCCTTTCAGTTGTGGGGGCGTTATAATGTGACGGTCAATCTCACTAGTTGTTGGCAAAAAAGTAGCCCAAGAGTTGGCGATGGGTGATGATGATTAGCTTCCTTCCCTCTGGTCTTACACTGCTAAATTAGGGACGGCGAGCGAGAAATAAAAAAAAACACTAAATATGTTGTTGTTTTAGAGTGCTGATTTTAATTGCAGTAAGTGTACGGATTCACAACGCTTCAATCACGATTTCGATTCTCCTCGGTGTGCTCAGCAAATGGTCCGATGTGGCTTTGCTATAAAAAACACAAAAACATATAAAAAGTTAAAATCAATTGCTTATTTACAACAAAGAACAGTAAACAGAGTACATAAAATAAAACTGATTTCAGAACACTCTATTGCATTTCTGATAACTTGAAATACAGACACCAAACAGAATTTTATTTTAACGAGCTGGTCATTAACTGGGAAAATTGCTTAACTGTAAGCATTGATTAAGTTCTTTAGTGCCACATTAAATAACATATCAATCAAAATTATGATTTAAAATATTAATATCATAAAAGTATTCATATAAACAAAATTAGTGTTTCCAATTATTACTTTTTTATCATTCCATCTACCTGATAAAAATTTTACATGATACATACAGACAGATGATTCTATTCGATATAAAAGTGGCCAATATTGACAGCTATCGCTCAAGAACAGTAAAGTCTAAACTTTTTTAATACTTTGACTCCCATATCGCAGTTTTAGAACAAACTTTTGGATCAAAGTTTGTCTGTTTATTTTCAGTTTCTCTTGATGGTGTCTCGAAACACTTGAACCACTTAAGAGAAACATCTTGATACACACTGTTGAAGTGTTTCTTGTTGTTTGTGTGTATTTTTATATTTGCTTTGTTAAGGATGGAAGTTCGTTCGTTCGTTTGGAGTAAAGCACAAAGCTGCACAATACGCTATCTGTGCTTTTCCTATCACGGGTATCGAACCCCGGTTTCTAGCAGTGTGAGTCCGCAGATATATCGCTGTGCCACTGCAGGGCACACTTCAATACACAACTAAAGTACTCCGAGCTGATGTCAGATTTTACTAAAAAGACACACTCTATCCATATATAATTTGATTACGCTTTGAAACTGGGTTCTTCAACATGTCGGCCACTTCTATTGAACTATAATCTGAGTGGACGAGACAGTATAAACTATCTTTATTTCATAAGTAGGAAAGGGTGACTGAAAGTAAATAAAAAATTAAGAATGATGCACTCGAAAATTTTGCAGAGGAAGACGAGTTCCTATCTCAAGCAGTGTCTATAATAACAACGTGTAAATACCTGAAACTGATCTGTTAGAAGATAGAACAAAGATATTCCTCACAAACAAGACAAAACTTTTAAAGCTATTCATCCAATAGAGAATATTTTTATGTAACACTTGTAATGAGCTGCTTTTGCTACGCTAATTTACAAAAGTGTACATTTTACCAAACTATCAATTTCTCTTCTCAATGGCCATAATTGGACAATAAAGACGACCAGTTACCTCCCATCACCGCCAGCACACATCTCTGACAACAGAAAATAAACCAATCAGTTTCGTGTGGCTGTAAAATGAGCTGCAACCAGAACTGTTATTGTGAAAAGTAATTATCGTTGTGTACACAGGGTCTCTGTATAAATGTTCTAGAACAAAGTATCTCATTCAGGATTGGCCCGTTTGAGTTTGATATGCTGTTGATATTTTATTTGCCTACCTGCTTCTTGCTTCTTCTTCAATCGGGTGTCGAATTTGCCTTCACTATTTCAGCTACCACGCCTGCCAGACTCATACTGACAAGTTCCATGTTAAACTCATCAATCTTTTTAACCCAAATTATCAATAATCATTGGCCCAGCAGGGCCAAGCGTGTTAAGGCGTGCGACTCGTAATCTGAGGGTCGCGGGTTTGCATCCCCGTCGTGCCAAACATGCTCGCCCTCCCAGCCTAATTAAGTTTCCATAATTAACACAATAATGAATTATGTGTGTAATACATCTGCACATACACACACAAACAAATTTCTATTATTTCTCTTTAACTTATGAAATCTAGAACAAAACAATACTCTAAACTAGTAATGTTATTTATGAAGAGAATATTAGTACAATATATTAACGTATTGGTGTAAGTATTTTATTTTTACTGGACATAACTGACTGCCTATGGAAATAAATAATAAAATTACAAGTGGATCAAGAAAAAATAACTGGAAATATGAAGAGCATTACAGAAGAATGGTTGACACTTGGACAAATAAAAAATAAATTCAGTAACTATATTTGAATAGAAATGATAAGACAGCCTTGTTTACAAAACATTCAGTGTATAATATGATTAAAATGATAATTTCATAAACCTATACTTAATTTTATTTGTTAATATTATATAGTTAACTTATTACTTCATAAGAAGGTATGGTTGTTTGTTGTGTTAATGTTTTGTATTCTTGATTGTTTCATCACTTGTAATGTTACAAAGACACTTCTCATCTACTGGTGATTGTGGATAACAACATTTCTAAAATATTGTATAAATACTGTCATGTTCATATAGTCTTTTATAACTAACTATCATTCATATATAATTGCACTATTTCATGTACATTCTATGTATTCTAGTTCCTTGATCTTTGCATGACTAAGTTTTGTTTATTGTTTTTGTTCTTATTATTTTTGTTTGTTTGTTTGTGTTCATTGTTAAATCTTTATTAATGTAAAAAGTTTCCAATATATTGTATTGTTATGGTTTCTAAAATGTTGTTAAACTAAGATCATATCTATAATTACTTTAAACAAGCAGCAGTATTCGGTTTCATAAATGTGGGTATAGCAAGTTTGTGCCTTGGGCTTTCCATTCTCTAGCACAACTTGATAGCTAAGATGTTATAATTAACACTTTATGAGATAGTACAAAAGTGATAAAGAAACCTGTATGGTGGTTTACTGTGTTGAAGACTTGGCAGGTTTGTGTTTTAAGTACTCTTGATTTCATACTTTTTTCACTTATTTCTAAACCATTTTCTAAATGAACTGAAGCTATTCCTTAAAATGTATAAATATCATTATGTTATCTAAAGAATAAAATTTCTCCAAAATCCAAAAGTGATGAAACATATATTCCCTGAATTAACTGCCAAACAGTACAACAAACATTTTCACAAATTATATTGATTGCAGGTGTCTACACCAATTTTGTATTGTCTAACTGGTATCAGGCATTTCATTCTATTCCAGCCACCAGCTGTTATCTTCCACAGATATGTGTACATTCATAACCTATAACAGCATAATTGACAATATCTCCATGTGAGATGTTGGTTAAAGCAAAGTAGCTGCAATCGTGTTCAATAAATCATGTAAACATGAGATTTACATTAATATAAAGTTTTCACATCAAAGAAATAGAAAAAACAGTAACTTAAAATAGTCGGGTAATAATAATCAGATTTGGCTTAGAAATGTCTTTAAGAATTTTATTATGATGCCATTTCTAAAAGTTATACTTGAGACATAATTAATAGTTAAATTACTCAGAAAATAAATAAACAGATTTAAATATTTTTGTCAGAGATATTTAGAACATTACCAACTGTTCATGGCACTCTCACTACTCAGTGCGAAAGGAAGCATGCATAACCCTCTCTAACATGTTTATCCTTTAAATTATTTATGCCAGCTGCTATGGAAATGTTTGATTCGGTTTTGAGAATTAGTTTGACTGTTTTTTATCATCCATTGTGTTTATAAGAAAATTTTATCAAGAATCTCAATCTTTTGTAACATTTTTTTATGCATATTCATACCTTAAAGTGGTCTACTGACATTTACTCAGTCATCAACAAATTTATAACATTTATTGTTATTCATCTGTTTCATGTTGTATCATGTTTCAAAGTCCATCTTCTGACAAGATAAACTATTTTAGTAGTTAGGTTGGACCCTGTTTAAATTGAATATCATCTAAGCAGTACGTCTTGAGTTTATCATCTGTTTTGGTCCATATGAGAATTTTATTAGTTCAACATAAAATGTAATAAATGATTGAAACCAGGATGCTTGAAATGCAGAATTAATGTTTGCAAAAGTTTTTCTAGCAATTGTGTTCTTCAGGATATACTTTAATTTGACACACACACACACAAGTCATTATTTGTTTAAGTTTACGCATTAAAATGTATTATATACCAGATTGTTTTCATATACCTGTTGAGATGTTTATTTTATCATATTTATTTTCAGAAGTTCTAGATCTGGCTAATAAATAGTAAGTTTGAACACAGTGATAAGTTAATGGAAATACATTGCCTTGTACTTGTTTCTCTAATGAAGGATAAGCCTTTTTTTTTTTTAGTTTATTACACTGATATAACAGGCAGAATATTTAATTTCCAGTCTCTGTTTCTAATTAGAGAGAAGAGTTAGTTTAAACCTAACATGTTTTGTTACCATTGTTATACGGTCTCAATAACTGTCCTTAACGTTTAATACAATGGATGTCAACAACAATAACAAGTTATGAATCGAAGTAGAGATGAGTTGTATGTGTCAACCACACAATAATTGTGTGGTATCTACCATTATTGTGTCTCAAATTTTATAAAGAAGGTTTATACCCCTCCATTCATCAATGCTTTCAGTTGTAAGCTAGTATCTGGCAATTTAATTCACTAAAGTTTTAAAATCAACACAGCTTCTATTTGTAGGTAAGCATACACTATGGGCTATCTGTGTTCTGCTCACCACCAGTGTAGAAAGCCAGTTTCTAGCGTTGCTGGTCCACAGACATACAGCTGTGCCACTTGGGATGCACCAAAACTTTAGAAAACTGAAAAAACAACAACCAATTTTCATGTTCTTGGAAGAAAGTTTACTTTTGTTATGTATCTTCTCACCTGTGATTGTTTGTTGTTAAACATAAAGTTACAGCAAGGGGCGCATGTGGTCTGCCCACCGTGAATACTGAAATCCAATTTTTAACGTTGTAAGACCTTAAACTTACCCCTGAACAATCGGGCGTGTCCCACTTTGAGTGATTTAATTTGCTTTATAGAGATATATTTTACTGTAGTTATTTGTTACAGCTTCCACACCCAGTAAAACACAAATAAATCCGTAAAATTGAATAACATATGTTTGATTTTCTTTGTTAGGACTAATCAATTTAATCTTATGATTTGATTATAATATATTGTAAAATTTAAAGTATTTATCCAAGTCTCTGTTTGTCTCCCTTTATTTATCAAACACATTTTAAGACATGAAACGTTCGGCCAGAAGTTTTTCTTGTAATCGAAACCTCACCTTTTTTACTGGAAATGTTTATTTGTTATTGACGCCTGACATGATCTATTAGAGCGCTTTGCTCGTAATTGGCAGATCACTGGATTTACATTCGTCGTCAAACATGTTTACCAATCCCTTTTTAACGTGGGATAAGAGCAATCAACGAAATGGCGGTTGATGAATGTTGACCGGTCGCCTTCCCTTAGGGTCTATCATTTCAAAAATTAGGGACGATTAAAGGAGACATCTTTGCAAAAAATTCAGTAAACAAACAACCTGTTAATAACTCATGATGTATTCATGGTAGAAAATTTGAAAGTTTCTAGTTATACTTTGCTTTGTGTGGTAAGTTTGCAGCAAGAAATAACAAATGATTCATTGGTAAAAGATTATTTCGGAATCAATAAGCAGAAGTTTAATATTATTTTTAACATAACCACTTCGAAATCGATAAAACGGTAACAGCATCCCCATCTCTTGGTTATTGTTTAAATTAGAGTCAATGTGACTGTAATGAGACTATTATGAGCATCAGTGCTGCTAGTGTGGATTATATTACGTCAGTATAACTGGTATGAGACAATTTGGGTGTCAGAATGACAACTGAGATATTATAGATGCCAATGTAACTGATATGTTGGGTGTCAGTGTGACTAAAACTGTCATGTTCTTTAGTGTGACTGGTTTGACTCTTTTTGTGACTGTTAATGGCTAGTGCAAGACTGTTATGAATGTTAATACCACTGAGACTGTTATAGATGTCATTGCGACTGATTTGAGGCGTTTATAATGCACGAGACCTCATGTACCTGATCGGCTTTGTTTATTCCGCCACATTGGACGTAATAACAAATTAGTGAAATAACGATGACACTATTTTCAGTTAAATACTTAGAACTGAATCGTGTAATAATACTAGTTTATTGTGATGCTGTTGGTTGAACAAAATACAAGGCTGACCTTTGGTTATCTTTGTCGGTGTCTCCATGTAGAATACTGGGGCCACTGCACGTGAATAACACTCTCATATTCCTGTTACACACGTGCAATGTACAGTCAAGCTCTGGCCCTCTAGTTGAACTACAACCCATACGAAGGGCTGTCGAACAGATGTGATTGAAGTAGTTACATACACATTCGTAACATGGTAAAAATACTTTCTTTCTGAGAGTGAAATGATCATAAATATCAGGCTGTCTGCTGTGTCTACCGAGGGGAATCGAGCCCCTGGTTTCAGATAAGTAGATTTGAAAATGTACCACTATTTCACAGGAGGACAACACGAATATTAATACTAGAACTACAAAAGCAACAAAAACAAAAAAAAACATTTTTTGATACAGACCCAACCAACCCCTTCTAAAGGAACATGTAGCGTAATGTTAGAATACAAGGATTGTGTAGATAAACAATTAGATGTAGATTCCTGGTCTAATGCCCCGGCAAAGCCGGGTTAAAGTACTCGACTTGTGATCTGAGGATCACAGGTTCGTGACGCCAAACATGCTCGTCCTTTCGGCCGTGGGGACGTTATAATGTGCGTTAACCTCAGTATTCGTTGGTAAAAGTGTATCCCAAGATCTGGCCGTGGATAATGACAGCTTTGTCCTCCCCATCAGTCTTAAGCTAGTAAATTAGGGACGGCTAGCGTAGATGACCCTGGTTTATTTTTTGGCAAAATTAAAAAAAAAAACACAACCAAAACAACAAATATACAAATAATCTAGACCTAATAATAATAAATTTGATAAACGTTATCAACAACCTAAGAAATAAGTCGATTCTCTCTAAGTTTTAAAATAACGTAAATCGTCTGCACACATGAAATATTACTAAGTAGGTTTGTTGTCTTGTTTCTGAATTTCGGCAAACCTACACAAGGACTCTGGCTATTCTTTTACAAACAAACAGTGAGATTGACCATCGCTTTACAATGCCCCAATGGCTGAAAGGGTAAACATGTTTGGTGTGACAGGGATTCGAAATAGCTACTGTAAGATTGGTAGGGATGGGGGGCGAGCATGTTTGGCGCGACTCGGGCGCGAACCCGCGACCCTCAGATTTCGAAGCGCACGCCTTAACGCGCTAGGCCATGCCAGGTGTTAATCAAGGTATACCAGTAATGTAGTGTTAGTGAAAGTTGTTGAAATGGTGAAGTAACATGTAGCAACGATATAACTGAAAGTAATATCTATCATGTAAAACATTAAGTGATAATTATTCACTTGAAGTCAGAATAATATCTGATATAGAAATAAGTTTAATAATGGTTTTGATGTTGATGTATGTTGCTTTGTTTCTAAATCCAACTAAGTTGAACGACTATCTCTTTCTTGAAAAGTACTTCATCTGAACACATCTTCATAATCCACGTACATGATTATTTTTCATGACCATCACACACTTTCCCAAATGTGACAAAGTCTTGGCGACATCAAACTACATACTAAATATCAAATAATGTTGAAATGTAGCTTTGATGCAAGTATTATGAAGATTTAAAAGCTTGTTTGTTAAATTTTTTAAACAAGCCTGCCTCATAAAAGTAGAACTACATGGTATCATACATTTCTTTGACATTGTTTAAATGTGTCATTATATCTGTGATGTGGCATTACAGATAAAACATACAGATAAGTTATGATGATAAGTATTTTGTATTAGGAAGGCCAAATAATTTTACATTGGAACTTACAAACAGAAAGACCAATATATAAGTTTATCTTTAGTTATTTATGTATACACAAGATTACTCACACAAAATTTGAATACAGTGTCTATGGGTGTGAAACAAAAGGCTGTTGAAGGTTCGTTGGGAATTTATGAAAACTTAACACTTTCATACACGTTAAATGTTTTTTTTCCGATAGATACCTCTTCTCATATGATAGCTCAGTGATGCTCTCCATATAAAAAAATGTTTTTGCTCGTCCTAATCTCGAACTCCCCCTTACCTCATGTTTCATCTGAGCCAATACTCCAGTTCTCCACCAACAGAAGCGTGACTAATTTTTCTGTCGCAGCTGAATCCAAGAAAAGAAGTACCAGAAATGGAGAGAAAAGGTGGGAAGTGTGAGTCGAGGTGTTAGTGTAAGAAAATATTACGATATCTTACCTAAACTCACGTTGATTTGGTTGAGGAAACAGTGAGTAATTTATTTAGATGAGCAACTTCGGAAAGTTTCCAAATTCATCTGTATGGAGTGTGATATCTCTAGCTAGAGGAACACACGTGGGGGGAACGCTCGAGAACCAGGTACAGTTTTCGCCGATGTTGAAAGTATGTATCACTAAACTGGGTGTTGAAAGGATGATGACATCCTTAATTGTAGATATGATGGCTGAACCACCGTTCTCATGGTAGGGTATGATATCCTAGCCAGTAAAATACATCTAGATTAGTCTGTCTCCTTTCCTTACCAGACCTTGTGGGATCACTATATTGGAGAAGATATGACAGGAAGTTCTTAAGCAACTAATAGTATTTAGTTGGGCCAATATCTTTCTAAAACCAGTTCTTCAACGAAGTAACCAGCATGACATTGTAAAATGGAGAGTACCCACCAGTTTTAACGTTCTCTGGTATACCACAAAAGTAAAGAGTTATATATGGAAATGAAAAGGAAGGAACTACATGTACAGTTTGTCCAGAAGTCGCGTTTAAACCAGAAAGTGGTGACAGCAGAATGATACATTTGACACTGAGTCTGATGAATAAGTGATATTTAAAGAGAAAGTACTAAGACAGGTATTCTTATCTCTCATTCTTATCAAGATACTACACGAGAGTCTGGAAAAAAGATAACGATCTCACTAACTCCGGTTATTATAGACCGATTAGTCTTCTCAAAACCCAATAAGGAACAACCAAAACGCTGGTAGAAAAAAAAAAACAGGCAAACAACAGACCATCTTGTTGTACTTATTGAATCCGTTTACCGTGGTTTCAACCGCAAACAATCCAGTAGCCACTTTCCTAGACATTCAGAAAGCCTGATTCAGTCTGGCACAATGGCCTCAGGTTTGAAACACACACCATAGGTTTACCACCCCGGATTGTCTGATGGTATCCACTTTTATCAGGAATCGTAGAGCTAAGGTTAAAATTCACGAATCACGTTCCATCCCTACTAATTTAACTGCCGGAGTACCCCAATGTTCAGTACTTAGTCCAGTCCTGCACAACATTTATGTCAACGATATACCGTTCCTCCCTCAACCACACGTTAATATCACAGTATGCCGACGACATACCTATGTGGAGTATCTCCAGTAACCCACATACTGCTGCACCCAGAATCTAAACGACTCTAAACACTATATCACTGTGTTCATCGAGGAGAATAGAACCCCTGATTTTAGCCTTGTAAATCCGAAGGTTTACCACTGCCCGGAGGGGGATGGAGGCTAACAATACCGATTTATGAAAAAATGTAAAATTGAAAATGTATAATAATGAATATACCTGTAGGTATAATGAAAGAATTTCTCCAATAAACTTTCGTAATTTAATAAAAAGATATTGTAATATGTGGGCGATAATTACTAATTCGATTAAAATTCAGTAATAAATCTAGAAGGAATTACGCTTTTGGAAAAGAACATAGCCAAAGAAAAGTGTTAGTGAGGCTTTTAAATTATGATATAAAATTTTGTATTGTTGTGACAATTAAACTGTATATTTTAAAAGTAATTGGGCTATTATCCTGTTTAAAATTTTATTGTTCGATTTTATGTTTTGAACTATGCATAAGATTTTAAACTTTTGTTGATTTGTTTGCTTGTGAACTTAAAGCTGTGCAATGAATTATCCGAATCTCACAACATAATGAAAAATACTTGTAAGATTTAATAATTTTGTATATGTGTTTAGTCAAGATTTAGTTCAGTGTTAGATCGTAGCATAATTATAAATCGTGTTATTAAATTTTATAATAATGTTTATGCTAAGTTTTACATCAATGTTTAAACTAATTTACATTTCAATTACAAGAGAAGACTGACAAAATTTATAATTTTGTAAAATCTCTGTCGTAATTACGTCTTCATTAAGTCGTTGATATAACTTTCCGTTTCCTCTTGTTCCTGGTGTTGTTCAACAATTCTCTTTCATTATTCATGTTTTTAACATTTTGTGAGTCCATCAGTCTTGTATAACGCAACTTCTCATGAAAAAGTTATATCGAATTATGTTACAGTTAAAAATTTCATTTCAATTTACATTAGGCTAAGACGGTTTTATTAAAGGTGATTTTTCCATATAGTTCGAGATTAGTTGACTTTATAATAACAAAACAACATATATGAGCTTGTTAGGGAGTGAGGCCAAACAAGAACCAAACTAAATAATTTACACGAAGTGTGGCATTATCAACTTGTCGTGGACCTAGTTCTTCGATAAAATATTCAGTTCCAGAACAGATATCTCATTGTTGTATGTAAGTTTTCAAAACCTCTTCTAGATAAACCATCATTTGTACTGACTATTAGAAATAACCGTTATTATGAATGGTATTGTTTCTTGTGTTTTTTTTGTATATTAAAATATATTTCTTTTAAGAAAGAAAATTGTGTGTATCTATCTTGTTGGCAAATGTTGTAACTTTGATACATATTAACAGTTAATTAAATACTAAATTAAAATTAAAATTTCGGTTATTTAAAATAGTAATACACATACGTTATGTAATAATTCATATACTTGTCCGAAATATATAATAATGAGTAAAGTAATTAGTTGGGGACTCTTTCAGAGAAAAAAGATCGAAATAAATTGAAATAAAAATGTTATTCAGTGCCAACAAGATATGATCAAACAATTAAAATTAAACTAAACACAACAATAAAATGCAATACCTACTTGTGCATATAAAGTTTCCCCTCTCAACAAACTTTAAATTCCTTCATACGTACGCAAGCATGCAATTATTTCATGACAGCTTTTTAAGCGGATCATTCACGAACTTCAACAACAACTCAAAAAAGAAATGTTACGAGCACTAGATCGCGATTTCGAACATGATGGAAACGATCCTAAGTACCTCTCACCCTTAAATATGTATTGTAAGTTTCGTAATATGCTACCTATTTCTAAACCCTTATAATTCATCATTTTGTTGTTATATCATGTAGTGTATTAAAATAGTCTTTATGTAAATAAACATAAGATAATCCAACAATGTGAAAAACATTGGAATATATAGACTATTTACATAGTAAGTATATCCCTGTGTAAATGATGAACGTTACAACATTAATGTGCATGGCCCTTATACAGGTTCTGAATTCGAATCAATGAACATTTGTGAAAGCACTACCCTTTTTTATGTTACGTTCAACAAGTAGCAGTTACCCAAAACATAAAATAATTACTAACACCATAAGTTATGGTAAAAAAGGTCAAGATTTTATCTGATCCTCTCAGGTCTGCCCAAAGGATTTAAATATTGATAACAAGAAACAACGAACAAAACAAATTAAATTGGATATGGTAAGAAAAGGGTATGCCAATTAAAAATACGAACAATGGACAAATTTAACATATTATGAATAATGCAACAACAAAGTAACTGGGATTCAGTTACAGTACAAAGAAAATAACGTTTCCAGAAAGGGAAGAAAGGTGAACCTTTCGAGACTGATCATCCCAGGACTACAAAACTTAAATACTGATATCTTGAACACAAGAAACTGACACTCCTTGGTCTTTTTTTAAAGACTTAAATCCCAATACGGAATGAGCTGAACGATTTTTTTCCTATAATAGTTCTTAGTTGACTCACTTGTATATGTTTGGCTAGATCATATTTTTATAGAAAGATTTGCTGCAAATATAACGAGAAAAAAAAGAGTGGCGTGTTTGAGTTTAGTTTGAGTGGTCGTTTGTGAGAGAGACTGAAAGAGTTTGTGAACCTACGTATTAGTCTTAGTTTTTTGTTGTTATAAGCTGTTATTGGCTTTTTTTGTTTCAACACGGAAAAATTTATAAATTACGAGTAAGTGTTAAATGTTTTTAACATTTCTAAGCCTAGTTGCTTTTGAGAATTTTGTAACCGTTTGAAATATTGACAAGTTTTGTTGTACATTAATTTTGAACAGCGGACTTTAATAACCACATGTCTAGTGTGAAATGGCAGCTCTTAATTTACAACCTGCTGCTAAATTTTGACACACTACGTTTTGGAAGTGGATGTGTCTGAATTAGAGGTTGCTTCTACGTGAGTCTACAAAGAAGTGATTTTTTTATGATTGTGCCCTTTCGAAAATATTGCATATACGTTAATATTTGATATTGTTCTTTTTATTTCTATAACTTATTTCTAAAACTACAAATTTTTAGTGGAGTTCTTTTTTTTAGCGTATTACAGAGTACGATTATATGGAATCTTGTACTATAGTATAACATTTATCATTTATATACTGGTAGAAATATTTATATGGGTATTCAGTTCTGCTTCTATTAAAACCATTTGTGTGTTTGCTGATGAGTTCTAAGATTTTTAATTTGTTGTGACTGATTTAATCTATCTTTAAATTGTTCTTATGTAAGTCAGAATTTGACAATAACAGCTGAAATAAAATCACCATAGAACTGGATCTATCAAGACCAATTTTTTACATTTATTGGCGATTCCTAGGTAATTTAGTGTTACCAAAAAAACTGTTATTTGTTGGAAGAGCATTTGATATCCTTGTTTGACGAAAAAATATTTGCACACTCAAAACATAAAGACATATGCAGATAGGAAATTGTGAATTTCCCTTCTACTTTGTGATATTGGAAAACAAAGGAACGCGGATCAACAAGGGCAATCAGAGATATCCAGAAAGAGATCTGGAATATGTTATACCTCAGCGATGAGAAATGATGTGCATTGTCTTATAACAAGATATCCATGTATACCAGTTCAATATATGCTCCAAAACGATATCAACTTAGTATGGGATCGCTAAGACACATCTTTCAATCATACCACTCGTTCAACCGTCGCATACTTCAAGAAACTTGAGAAAGAAACGGGTGTTAAGGATATTCCTTTTGAAATTATACCAAGAAACTTTTCAAACGAGATGCGTATAGATTTCTGTATAATCAGACTATTAAAACGGACGCTGAACAACCATCATCGTCGCATATTACATGGGTTAAGAAAAGCATGGAAGTAATGTGAGGCCCCACGCTAATACAGCAATAAGTCTACGGATTTACAACGCTAAAATCAGGGGTTCGATTCCTTTCGGTTGGCTCAGAAGATTGCCCGGTGTGGCTTTGCTATAAGAAAAAAAAACACACACAAGTAATGTGATGTGCGTTACAAATGAAAATTAGGCTTGCGATAGCCCTCTGAAGTGGAAACCAGGTCTATTATCAAAAATCAAGTTTGTTAAATAGGTCATGAACATAATTATAAACTGTCTTAAAAACAAGATTGGGAAATTTACTTTTTTACTTAAATGGTTTCTGAGAGTAATAAAAACCACCAATGATGGAACAAAATATAATTGTTAATATTGAGTTAATAGTGAAAAGAGTGATATAAATATTTAATCTGTAAAACGAAGGTATTATGGGTAACATTTCAGATACAAATTCTACAAACATTTATAATACTTAAAAATGGGTTATCTGCGCTTTACCCACTACAGCTATTATACTAACTTTATTGTTCAAGCATTCCTTTTTTCCTCAGCTGAATGGTTAAACCTAATAAAGAGAAATTTGAAAACGCTAAGAAAACACGTCATTGTTTCAAAACATTTAAATTATTTATAATTTAAAAGCGAACTATATAATAAACGTGTAGATATATTTTACTTTCCCCTAAAATAAACTATATTTACTTTATTGTCTAGTAAAAATCTGCTAAACAGAATAATCAATTTAAAAATAACACTAGATAAGTTCTAAATTTTATAACTACATCGTATTGACTCAGATAATATTTTATTTAACCTTTGCCTTTTTTTTTTTATTTTGAGGAACGGTTAACTGGTCTCTGACAGTCAATCGCGTTATATAGTTCCAGAAGTTAGATACAGGTTATTACGGGAGAAAAAATGTTCCGTTTCAAGAGTAAATAAATCCAAAATAATGAGTAATATATATTTTTATGTACCCCATGTTAGTACAGCGGTGTGTCTACGGATTTTCAACGCTAAAATCACGGGTTCCATTTCCCTCAGTGGGCTCAGAAGATACTCCGATGTGGCTTTGCTATAAGAAAACACATATACATTTTTTATATATTGTTTTCAAGTTCATATAACATGTTGTGTTACAGTCTACAGAGGATATAATTCTTTTCGTAATTCATGACTTGCGCATGTTTTATTGACATCAATGCTATATAAATTCCAACGTTAAGCATCCCCTGAGCAACACTATTTTAGTACTTGCTGATTGAGTGATAGGCAAAACTCTGGTGGGAGTTGTTAGAACTGGTGATTTCTTCAGGCACTTTGCAGCTTCCTTTTGATAAAAACAAGAAACTGCTTACCATTGGAGTTTCTGATCGTGGCACGCGCTGTGAAAAGTTCAAACTGTTTTCGGGAAGATGTCCTGATTTCTACTACTCGTGAACCATCCTCATTAATCTTAACCAGCTGACCCCACACGTCATCAGTGAGGGGCAGAGTGTCCATGATATTATACCCTGACTTGAGGTGACTGGATTGTAGTTTAATACTTCACGTGGAAACAAGAACAAAAATGTGAATGTTGTGAATGTAGATATTGTTGTTTCTCTTTTATATTAGCATGGATTAAAAAAGTTGAAATTTTCAGTTAATATCATGCTGCACGGATGATAGCGACAAACATAAAATCACAACACTGTTGTTGTTGAAAGAAATTCCACGAAGCTAAATGATATACTAGCTCCATACATGTTAAACTTTGGAATGAAATGGACATTTCGAACATTAAATTCGAAATTACTGATTATCCAAAGTCACAATAAATGATAAAAAATGTTCCATTGTTTATATATTTGAAAAATACGCTACTTTAAATAATATCTTTAATAATATTAAACTTTAACATTAATTTACGCTTACTATCTTCTACTGAGACAGGCCACCAGTAGTTTGTGGTAAGCGTGCATGGTTGTGGATCATAATGTTCGAATTTAAGCTGTGCTCAGGTTCTAAGAATGACAGTCAGTGGTGTTATTCGGTTATAGGAGGTAGATAAAGGTTATTATGACAGTAAGTGCTACCGAGTAGCTAGTCAGTTGTTTAAAATTAGGAACGGCTGACTACTGGTCTCTGATTTGCCGTTTATCCCGAGTGAGCGTACAATACCCATCAGGTTAAAATATTGGTATCAATCTACTAAGAGACTTTTCAAGAATGTTTGAAAACTTAAGAATTCTCAGCTTTAGACGGAGAAACAATATTCATGTGTGAATGTACGAGAGCCTGAAAAGAAAACCAAAACTAACTGTATTTAATATATGTTAAAAGTTTGAGTTAATCTAGGTAGTCTCATTAAGAATGTTGTCTCAGATCATTGGATCTCTGTAAACGACCATCTAAATAATAGTGGAGGCACTTTGTGGATAAGATAATGACTACTGTTTTACTATTTTCAAAATTAAGAATACACCATCTGTCAAAACCTGTCATTCATGAAACGTTTTTCAAATACAAAATCCCAAATATAAAGAAAAACTTCTAGGTGGCACGTACTTGTTTTTTACTGATAGTGCTAGAACTCAATATTCAATCCCAACTGTGGACTCAATGCATATACTTTACTGCGTAGCTTTACTTTAAAGTTATAAAAAATATCAAACTGAAAGATGATTAACAGAAATAGGTACATTATCTTGTAATCTAAAAACGTCAAGTTATTTATCGTTAATATAAATAGTATGCGAGAATCATACTCAATATAAAACTTGTGTTTATTTGTTATAGAGAAGAACCACATTGGGGTATTGATGTTATTTACGGATATATCTATTTTACTTGTAAGAAAGATTACAAACCCTCCCAAATTTCCTATCTATCAACACAATACAGAAACAGGACATACGATTTCTTTTCCCCACTTTAAAATTCTTTCAACAACAGAACAAGATACTGAACTTATAATAAAAGAAATGTTATACATTAAAAAAAAACTATTCTTCCGTCCCTGAATAACATACAGTCTTGTATGGATTTAAACCTATTTTAACTGTGCAACTTGTACCTCAGTTTTCATTTTCTCGTTTTGTATTTGTTTATTTCTTATTTATATATTTTTGTTGTAATCATAAATATCAATCTTGTCCATAGTTCAAAGCGTCTGAAAGTGCCTTATCCACCTGGACGTGCCGAGCCATGTTGATTTAACGATCTTTCCGTTTTGCTGGAAAAATCTGACTTCAAAATAAAGAAAGTAGATACAGATACATCTTCTATCAGTTTTCAAAACAAAAATGTTATTCCTAAGTCCTTTAATTTAAAACTATTATGTAATATCTTACAATCAATGCCAAAAATACCTGCTGGAAAAACTCCAGTGATAAGAAACACTGGCATAAAAGTCATCTCACGGCAAAGTTCAACAGCAGCGAGACTGATTTTAAGAACAGTGTTACATTGTTAGTTTTTATACATTTAGTGTTTAATTTTTAGATGTAAAAACGGAATACTGCTCGTCACGTACATTTACAAAATACATAAATTATTAAGCTCTGTAAAGTTACCAACAGCAAAAATATACTGACGTTAATCTTTAACTTTAAGGCCTCCTTAGGGACTTAAAAACAAACAACAACAAAATAAAACTTTACAAACAGTGCGTGCACCACCAGATATAATATACGGCCTTCCTAAGATTTATAAACAGAATCATCCATTGCGCCCGACTAGCCATGGGCAGCTGGTTCGGGTGTTCGACTCGTAATGTAAGGATCGCGAGTTCGAATCCCCGTTACATCAAACATGTTCGTCCTTTCTGTTATGTGGGCGTTATAAAGTTTTGGTCAATCCCACAATTCGTTGGTAAAAGAGTAGCCCAAGAGTTGGCGGTGGGTAGTGATGGCTAACTGCCTTCCCTCTAGTCTTACATTACTAAATTATGGATGGCTAAAGCAGATAATCTTCATGTATCTTTGTACGAAATTCAAAACAAACAAACCAGTACGCCCTATATCTTCTGCAAGCAGAATGCACAGTTATAAAACAACCAAATTCCTTATACCTATTCTTAATCCATTAACATTTAAAGAATTTATTTTTATTGGTTCATTTTCATTTGTTAAAGAGTTAAAAGAGCTACGCCCTCGTAATGAATGTTTATTGGGTCCTTTTGATGCAAGTTATTTATTCATAAACATTCCTTCGGATTAAACTGTTGACATTTGTTTGCAAAAAACTCTTTCAATAGGAGTCTCTTGTTCATGGCTTAATTAAATAACAACTTAGATCTTTAATTATTCGTTCTTTAAATAACAACCGTTTTGTATTTAATGAAAAAATTTAAAAGTTTGTCGAGATTATGGGAAGATTACGATGAAAAGTTATATTATATTAATTTATTAACATAATTGTTTTAGGCCTTTTTACTTGAACTCAAGTCATTAACTGCTTACAAAATCTAAGGATATTTTTACCGGCTAATTCCTACTAAAGAATTATGTAAAATATAAATCAATTTGCTTTACCTTCTTTATTAAGAGCTCTGGATCAGATTTGTTTGTTTTTGTTTACTTCCACTTAATTTAATATCGACAGTTTCTTGTGCTAACACTTTTAAGTTCAATCTATGTTCACTATTCGAATTAATGTTCTTTTCCGAATTTTGGGCTCGGCATGGCCAAGCGTGTTAAGGTGTGCGACTCGTAATCTGAGGGTCGCGGGTTCGCGTCCCTGTCGCGCCAAACATGCTCGCCCTTTTAGCCGTGGGGCGTTATAATGTGACGGTCAATCCCATTATTCGTTGGTAAAAGAGTAGCCCAAAAGTTGGCGGTGGGTGGTGATGACTAGCTGCCTTCCCTCTAGTCTTACACTGCTAAATTAGGGACGGTTAGCACAGATAGCCCTCGAGTAGCTTTGTGCGAAATTCAAAAGCAAAAAACAAACTTTCCGAATTTCCGTTACGTTGCTATGATACAGTGACGCTTAACAATATTCTTGAACGTTGGACGTGCAGTGGTTGTTAAACTAGAGGTTCAGGTTTTAGTAAGAAGTTTAAAATAACCTTAATTTATGACATTAAAATGTTTTTATTATTAATTTCATTGATATGTAAATCTTATTTTATTCTTTTAAAAAGTTGTATTTCTTTTTTATTACTTGGCGATGCTCCGATCAATCGTTCTTTTTTCAAGACAAAAACAAGCCTATCATTAGACAAACCCTTAAGAACGTTTTGAATTGCAACAATACGCGAAGATGGAATGTAACGGAGATAATGCAAATAGAATTAAACAATTCCATAGTTTTCAATTAATTTTACTTTTATTTCGGATATATTTGCATGTTTCGTACAACTGTCTCAACTGACCAGAAGTTTGGATTTGAGCCTGGAAATTAATTGAATGTTGGTATGTATTACATTTATGCTATTTGCCAATATGATTGATGCACACAATTTCCTTTTTTGTTTACATAAATACATTTTAATACAAAAACATAACAACAATTTTATTTATAATAACAGTTATTACTAATAGTTATTAGAAATGATGGTTTATATACAACAGTTTTACAAACTTACAAACAATACTGAATCTTGTACCTGGCTTAGAACTGAATCTTTTATCGGCTAAGTCCACGCCGAACAAATTAATTCTAAGTTGATGTTGCTGCACCTCGCTTGCTCTAACGCCGTCTTTCTTGGCTGGCCCCACACCCCTTACTTTATGGGTGAAGATGTGACAGTAAGAATAATAACGTCCGAAATTATTCTCTAAAGTTGAATGATTGGTAATGTTCAAAATCAATAAACGCTTCTGGTTCATTTCTGTTGTTTCCGATTAATAAACGTTACTCACAGTTATAGCTTCCTAGGCCTATAGCACACTGACTGGTTACTGTCTCTCAGCTCTGTATAAGAATTACGGCAGAATGTACAGGATGTTCGGAAAGTCACTGTGCAGTTTTGTAATCATATTTTATTCAGTCTATTTCAAGCCAGCAACAGATAGCGGTGTTTAGGAATGAAATAAGAAGGATCCAGGCCTGTATTTATGCCAACGGGGGTCACTTTCAACATTGTTTATAATTGTCATTCATATTTACCTCCTGTATTCTACCGTGTTTCTCCGAAAATAAGGCAGGGCTTATATTAATTTTCACTCCAAAATATGACACTAGGGCTTATTTTCGGGGGATGTCTTATTTTGATATATTAAAAAAATGAAGTTACAAAGTAAAACTATTAAACTAACCATTTAAAATGAACGGTTATTAAACTATTAAACTAACTGATTAATACTTAAACAAACTAATTAACTAACTATTAAACGAATTAATAAATTAATTTTTTTTATTTCTCGCCTCTTCCTGCCACTCTTAACTAGGGCTTATTTTAAGGGTAGGGCTGATATTAAAACTATCCCCAAAAATCACACTAGGTCTTATTTTATGGGTCGGTCTTATTATCGGAGAAACACGGTATATTGAAACATGTCTGTTAATAAATGTATAAGTGCACAGTGACGTTCCAAACACCCTGTAGTTATTTTGACACTGTTCTCGCGCGCTTTTGTTAACTAGATATTGATGCTTTTCACTTTCAACAATTTTTAACAAATTTCAACAACAAGCAGGACTTGCACACAATACGTAGTCAACAATATACGTCACATGGAAAAAAGAGAACTATATAGAAACAAACGTAGGTATTAAAATAAATGTAGAGCGGAAAATTCGTTACAGTGCACATACAGATTCTTCTACCAAAGGTAAAATTGAAAGGAGAACTAATGACGTTGAGGCATAATATTTCCTTTGATCGACCGTAACCATTGCTGTTGGTTGCAGTTTCGCCTGTTGAAGGCTCATCAGCGCAGCTTGAGATGGCTAATCAAATAAATATAATTAGACTTCTTATCACCGTGATTTGTATACAACATTAACGGAAGGGGGTTAAGTCGTCTTCAATCACCAATAAAGTAACCTAAAATAGTTTAAGTATTTGAATGATGTTAGAGGTCGTGCCTAAATCACTATTCCACATTATATATTGGACCAAGTATTTATTACTTTGTTAATGTGATTTATCTCAAAAAATTTATTTATTTATGACATTCGTATTTTTTTTATGTATATACATATATAACTCTAATTCTCAAACATATGGTTTCAGTTGTTTGTAAACATTGTTATACACGGTTATTTATTTTACATGAAATATTAGATTTGAAACTTTTGGGTATTAACACTTTTGCCAATAAAGTAGAGAACAACGTTTCGACCTTAGGCCATTTTCAGATTAAGAAAGATACAATATTTCTAGGAGTTGTATTACTAGGAGCGTTTTGATAGGGGGGCGTGTCAGCGACAATCCTCTCAAAGACCCAAACCACACTATTCTCTCACAGTTCTTAGGTGATGTTGCAATCTGGAAGAGTGCCGAAAAACCAATAATAGCAACAAACAACCATTGCTAAACAATATAAAATTTTCACTGCACTAAGTGGAGAATTAAAATAAATGCGCACAAAATACAAGCCATATTATTTGCGAAATCGTAGAAAAGGTTTGGCTTGTTTTAAATTTTGCGCAAAGCTACACGAGGGCTATCTGCGCTAACCGTCCTTAATTTTGTAGTGTAATACTAGAAGGATGGCAGCTAGTCGTCACCACCCATCGCCAACTCTTTTACCAACGAATACTGAGCTTAACCATCACATTATAACGCCCCCATGGGTGAAAGGACGAGCATGTTTGGTAGAACATAAAGCAAATTAATATTACAGTTATATCTAGACGTGACTCTTACAGGTAACAACATCAGCAAAATTCTTAAGGATTACTTTGACTCAAACTGCATACAACACATTAATAGCATAAAAACCAGAATTTTGAAAATAGCGAGTTACTTTAAGAATGTGAATAATAAAAAAGAAGATTCAACAGAAAACATATTAAAACTTTACAGAACACACATCAGACCAGTCGTAGAATATGTTTGTATAACATGGATAAATGTATCAAAAACACTCATCAACAAACAACAGCATATACAACATTGTATTTTAACGCAAGCATATACAGTCCCACGATCAACAAACTAAATATTTCTACAAAACTGTTCAAACATGCCAATTCTATTAAACAGACTCCTGGATAACTCGCTTCAATATTATAACAGAAATATTAATTCAAATGAACTGATGAGCAAACTAGAGAGTTACATAATACATGAAGAATCTAGCTCTAAGTACCTCTCCCCTCTGAACGTCATAAATAAATAAAAAAAAAGTCCAAACAGTGCTAGGCTAATTGAGTCGTAGATAGAAACGGTAGCTCTATTTTAAAATTTGGTATATAAAAATAGGATTATGCGTTTGGGTGCTTATGACTGTATTCTGAACACAGACTAATAGTTCGATCATAAAAAAGAGAAGCAATAAGAATATATGAATTAATATTATCCCATGAAAAGACTAAGTTAATTACAACTACGGACAACAGACAAAATTTAATATAATGTAATACAACAACAAAGTAAATGCTAATTAATTACCCAGGATTTAGTAGCAGTGCAGATAAAATAACAGTTCCAGAGAGGGAGGAAGAGGTATACAGTAAACCTGTCCCTTTCTGGTCCGAAACATGGACTAAATCCAGATGAAAAATAATAATTTGCTAGTGGTTGTATAGTTCTAATAAGTGGCACCAGAGGATAGTGTGTTATCTACGTCTTACTGAAAGGACTGTTTCGTGTCGCACTACTCATAAAATGTCCAAACTCAAAACTACACTAAGACAAGTATCATTGTCAGTGAAGATAAAATACTTCAAGTTAGGGAATGACATTAACAACCTCAGTTTTATTACTGCAGCTTTAGCTGTGTTCTGACAGACTAAAATTATAGAAATAATATTTCACATATTTGTTACACAGAAGAACCATAGATAATTGCCAGGGACACATACCAAACATCAGACTTTATTCATAAGACACAATGCTAACTGTACTTAGAAAGAAATTTCTGGAATGACATCGATAGTAACGGGAAGAAAGTTACATCTTTGCTTTCCAGAAACAGATGTACAGGAAATATTTTGATATCTAACATCAAATATTAAGATATTTTGTTATTGAGTTTTTATACATTTTTAAAACATATGTACATAACCAACCGATAACTGAAAGGTTTTACTCACATATGCCGTTCTGATATCGACATATTCCGATAGTACTTTATCTAATTCAAGGACAAGATGTTTTTCAACGCATGATAATTCCCTCTTATATCCACCAACACTGTTTCCACGTGTACGGTTATACATACGAGTAACTCTAGCCCTTCATTATACACCACTCTGATCCATCTCTAGGATAGTTTCTCGTAGGTTTTACGGATGAACTTGATAAAGATCACATCTCATCGTGGGTCGATGGTGGACTGAGAAACTGCGCATATCAAAGTATTAAATAGAGAAACCTAAACTTTTCATCAGTGAAGTAAATGGTCCTGAATATGTTTTATATTGAAGAACAATCTACAATTCCTTCAAATTCATCCCTTAAACAGCAGCCATCATCTACTGATCCTGCTTTCTAGAACATTCCCACTGTTTAAGAGTTAAATAGAATATATTGAAACTTTAAAGACACTCCTAATAATCATTCGAGAATAAAATTATATCTGTTGCCTAATTTACATCAAATGTCATATCCTTCATGTCTATAACATGCTACTTTATGATTACTATATGACAGCATCTTTTAAAAGTAAAATGAGACTTGCGAGCTGAAAAGTGATGCATAAACAGGACCTAAAATCGTTCAAATATAAAATGTTCTTTTTCTGTTTTACAGGTCCAACAGGATCTGTACAAGGTGATAATAATTTTTCCTAGTTACTAAATTACAATTAAAGGTCCTTTTCAGGACCATCGAATCTTTAAAAAAGATGTTACGATTACACATTTAATGTTTTATATCTGTGATCGACTTAGTTTTCAAGTTAAGTTGATGTACGTAAATGAATCGTGATAAATTCAGCATTTTTAACATAAAAATAAATACAGTATTTATTCTAATACATCAAGCAAAATAGATGTGTGAGCTATCTAATTTCTATAAACATTTAACTTTCGTTAAAAGTAAAGGCAGAGAAGCTGCATAGTAATGCTATTAATAAAAGTGATGTCAAAACTGCCAAGATAATCATTGAAATTAATAAAGATGACATTCTTACTTATAAAAACAATTTGAATATTATGCCATTAGGTATCAGCCATAATTTTCTATGGTTTACCTTATATTTATAAAGAAGGAGTTTCATTACGACCTATTGTTTTCTACAATGGAGCTTTCAGCCATACTTTACTGGGCTTTAGTTGAATTTTTAAAATCTTCACTATCATTGAATTTATATAAATAAATGTCAGTATGTGTCTGTTTCTCATATGTCTCCACGTTTCTTGCTCAATTAACACCAAAGCTAACACGGTGATATAGCTCTATTTGTTATTCGTCTACAAACCATTAACTAGATAATCAGACCAACGTCTTGCAATTTCATCTTTCACAAATGCTAAGAGTTATCGTTAGTGTTTTTGGACAGTGTTTTCTGTGTATTATTATTCTCTGTTCTTATTGTATTATTTAATTACATAAAAACATTATTGATTGTATCAATACATTTAGTACATCAAAAAGTGAGCTTAAGTTTCATGACAGTTGACAGCAAAAAAGAGAAGACCCAGGTGAATATTATGTTCTTTGTTTTTCATATGTGTGTTTTATTTATTATTTATATCACTGAGTAAAATGTAACAAATAGTAACTTATGAGATAAGGTAAAGTAATTCTTTTTATATGGTATGCTTGTGAGCAGCCCATGGGTTATTTAATTTTTGGGTTTTGGTTTCAGTTTCGGATCTCTTGTAAAAACAATCTTGTGAGGGATGTCAACATATTTAACTTGATTATTATTTTTAGTTTCATGTACAATAAGATTATGTTCGCTTCGACAACGTTTTAATTGGCACATGGGTATTGGTTTCGCAGCTCTACCAATAATAAATTTGTTTCGGTTTTCAACATTTTCAATAGCAATAAAAACGTGTCTCTGGTAATGTTCCGTTTTACTGCCAAGTCTCACAGTAATAATTTTATTAACATTGTGATCAAGTCTAGTAGAGGGAGGCCTGATGTTGTTTGACACCTCCCTCTGGATACGTTCATCGTCTTTTACTTCTTTTGGTGTTTCTGCCTGAAGATGTAAATTATAATTAGTGAGGCAACAACACTCATCAATCGAAAAAAATGTTTTAATAACAATAATCAGTTAATAAACATTTTAAAAAACATATAATTTATTCTTTATGTAACAATCATTTTACTATAATATGAGTAAAACCAAATAAGTGTTTGTGTGAAAATTGTAAATTATGAAATTGATTTAAGATGTCTGATAAACGTTTTCTCGAAACTACGAAATATATCTCAAACATTATCCCAAATAGTGAGGAAGGTAATATAGAGCAGACAATAGCTTTAAATAATGTTTAACATTTGTAAACTGTAATAAAAACAAAATATACACCATAAATGTTGGAAGCTACAACTACCGTAGTGGACCGATTATAGGGAGATCTCTAATATAATACGATCCATAGTATCAGAAACCATGGGAAAAAATTGAGAGTCACAAGCCCTTTTTTTCAGGTCCACAAAAATCAATAGTATAACTGAACAGCCTACAGGTGGATTAGTTGCAAGATTAGCGTTGGCCATGAGCGAACATCTGGCGCGCATGCGTAGCTGGATGCAATCTGGAAATTCGAGAATGCGATAGGTGAGAGTAGGGGTTTAAAAGACCTGTAGACAGCTGCAATTATAAGGCGACTATCAATCTTATGCCTAGTTATTAATCAAAAACATGGTCTTGTAATCGGTACTTCAAAACATCAGACAATTAAGTTTGCTCCAATGTTAGTTACTTTTATTTTGACCCAAGATAATACTAAAGCCATTCAGTTCTCTGCTGTCGCAGACTTGAGTAGAATGTTATAACTAACAAAATATCCGACAATAAACACGTCATTATATATTCACCTTAGAGCCCTTCAAAAAACGCCTGATCACCTACCTCAAATTAATTCACTAGAGATATCATAATTAGTATGATGCCCAATTAAAGCGACAGAAAATAATGAACAGAGCAAGTTAATTACATAAAACCCCCCAATTTTGTCTGATGTATGGACGACTTTCTCTAAAGTTAAAACTCTTTTAATTAGTTCATGCATACAACTATACAATTCTATGAATATTCTACTCGATCTAATTACGTCATACAACGTAAATTTACTTAGAAAATGAAGTTCATTTAGAATTTTGATAAATTCTTCTGATAACGTGGGTTGTATATAAAAAATTAAAAAGACTGCAAAGATAAATATGGACAATTCCTAGTTTTGTTTCCTGTTTGTTTGCTTGTTTTAAATTTCGCGCAAAGTTACTCGAGGGCTATCTGTGCTAGTCGTCCCTAATTCAGCAGTGTAAAACCAGAGGGAAGGCAACTAGGCATCACCACCATCTTTATGGCTTCTTTTTTACCAGTGAATGGTGGGATTGACCATCACATTTAACACCCCCACAGTTGAAAGGGCCAGCATGTTTGTTGTGCCGAGGATTCAATCCCTCAACGCACGGGTTACAAGTTGAGTGTCTTAACCACCTGATTTGAAATTAGTGTTTTGAAGGAAATGTTTGAAAAATTTTGTTGTAAGTAAATTTTTCTTATCCAGTTTTCGTCATTGAGTCATAGAAGTTGAAATGAATGTTATGATATTATGCCATTCAGTGGACATGTGGTATCAGAATATGTACTTTCACCACCTCAGTTTCAAAGGGGTATGTAAAAAAACGTTTTTTATATAACCATTTTTAAATAATACAAAAGTTTATTTCATCCATACTATGAAATTACATTGTAATTAATCATTTTTATTAAGTAAACTGTATCTGGTCTAAAAACAAAAGTTTTTGAACATCACCCTTTCTTCATAAACTATAACAACAACAACAAAAAGACAAGTTTACTTGTGAATACACTTTGCAAAGCCTGAGAAATTGTGTAGGAGGAACTGTGAACTTTTGACTGGTTATGCTGATTTCTCCAAGCCAGTTCCCTTGGCTGTGGTTTTGCTAGATAGTAGATAAAGGGATAGTTGGAATCTCCTTAATCCATTCATGCACGTCACTAATCAGATGAGGAGATATTTGGCTAATCATTGAAATTAAATTTTCAAGTAATCATGGTTTATTCTCCTTAGAAAGCACACAAGTTGAGCCAGCACTCAGTTTATTAAACTAAGCCTCAGATTGACCTTAATGTGTGGTATTCAAGTACAGTAATACCTGTCACACAGTTATAAGTAGCTGCAAAATACAAATCGCTAAATGTTTTGCACAGAATTGTTTCAAACATAAACAATAAGAAATCCCACCTAATATCATTGTGCAATCACCAAAATAATCATTACTCAAAGATTAAAACTAAGTCTCCATCCAACCATTGTCTTATAGGTTTCTTAGGACTACAACAGGCTCATGGAGAATTGAACAATAAGATGTGTAGATAGAGATGAAATCAATATCTGCAGCATTATCAAGGTCTGCTTACAGATCTTACATCATAATGTCATTAATGCATGTGATAAAGTTTTTCGCTGATTTCTCATTTATGTACGTGTCTCAATTTATTTTCTGTAACTCGCATAATGGCCCAAATAGAGAAAACAGCTGTTCTGTTACTACTAAGTAATAGGCGGTAGTGAAAAGTTTTTTCCAGTTTCTCAATCTGATAAGCATGTAAATTTCTCATGCATAAATCCATCTGCTAAACCTGTATTTTAGATTCAGCATTGGCAGCTTCAACACACGGAGTATGCCCTCCACTTATATCGTGAGCTTTGATCAGTTGTAGACGAAAATTACTGGTACCTTTTACAAAAACACTATTACCTTGGGACATGTTTTTGTGGCTTTTGCATGCCTTGCAAAACATTTCATTGGTTTCTTGATCACCCTTTAACCAAGGGAATGTTTCTTCCCATTTCGGTAGGTAACTCCGAGATCGCTTCTCTCATACTTTTCATTGCATTTCACAGAAGACATTGGGTTACCTCCTTGATTGATTGATCTTGCTGCCGAAGCGGCAGGAATGATCCCACTATGACTACTGACACTCACTAGGTGCCTGCTTTTTCCTCGACTTTTTTAACCTTGTCAATTCTGACATCTTCACTGGAGAGTTCCTTTCACTTCGTACGACTGTCGTCTTTACTAATGTCACTTTCTCTATTCAATTCTAAACTCTCATCATCAGATTTCCTTCACTTTTTTGAAATATTTCAACAAAGTCACTTTCTTTGGTAAAACCACACATTAACCACAGACAAGAACTGCTATTCTGTTTATTAGATGCACGGACTTGTTGGGCTCGATAAATTATATGGAAACAGACAGATATTGGAGGGAGGGTATCTGTTCACAAAAATCGCTGGCACTGAAACCTTGTCACCCAAAGGTGATGTCATCGGCACACAGAAACTACCGCACAAGGCTGTTCAATATAGTTTTCACATGTACCTTCTAATCTGTATGTTACAATACGTGTTGACGGTACGGCAGGGGAAATACGTCTAATGAAAGAAATTGCAGCTTGTTTGCTCGGTTTCCAGTTTTATTACGGGTTGTTATTGCCCATTATCGGCAAAAAATCTGTTAAGGATGACCAATAAGACAATTATTTAAACGTGAAATATCACTTATCTGCTCGGGAAATAGACATAGCAAGAACTGCTGCCTGTAGGTAATATTTATATGCCCGGGATGTCGGGCAGTTCATAATTTTGAACTCTGGACTGCAGTAGCCTATATACAGTGATCGTTCTGTACTGGTACACGTACACAACATATAATCAATTGTAAACTGCACTGCATGTTGAACTACTAAATAATGGGTTAGGCCTAGGTTAGAGTATCTTAATCCAACTCAAATATCTGAAGAATGAGTTGTAATCTCAACTTTAAGCTCAGTTTTGACCTGGGAACTTGAAATGAGCCAACAAACCATACATCAACAAAATAGGCATATTTCTGAAACTTTATCTGCATGCATGAATGCGAAAGTAAATTCAAAACAACGGCCTAAAGTTGGAAATAGTACACTGGAAATGCTACTGTAGCCCGAAATAATTTTGAATTATTTCAAAATGTTTTGAATTTACTTTTGCATCCATGCATGCAACTGAGAACGTTAAGCCTAGTAATCAGTACTAACTTTGCTTACTTGAACTTGTTGAACTCGTGCACGTTTCCAGACAATCCTAAATTGATTTTGTTGATTTGTCGGTTCTTTATACTAATTTATATGAAGACGGTGCCACAGTACTGTACTACCACCAGTCGTATAGTGTATACATAACAAAGTTAAGAATAATGTTGTCATAAGTGTCGAAGTCTTACGCAATTTGACCTAAAAGGTCGAATTATCGTCTTTAGACTGCTCAGTTCAGTCAGTTGTTTTCCCAGCTTTTCAGAACATACTGATTTGAATCTACAGTCGCAAAATAGTTGAATAGTATGATACTCTTATTTTTCTGTAGATGTGACTAAATAAAGCAGTAAATGATAAAACAAAACAGTTCCACCACCTATAAGTTCTTATAAATAGTTATAGCAGAAAGAATTTCAGTTATCATAACATACAATCATCTTTTACTTGAAGTTTTATCAAGATTATGTGCTGCTCTTTACAGTAATATTTTGCAAACCAATGACGACTTGCTTCAGATACATAGTTGAGTAGTTTCTTGAAACTTTATTTACTCACCGAGCAAAAAAAAATGTGTTCTTAACAATGCAGAGTAAAGTCGAACATGGCATATCAGGACAATTACAAAAAAATTGACTAAAGTTGAGTGTGGCAGTGAAAGAGTTAAGGGCATTGTAGCTGGGGGAAAACTTTGTGGTGTCCTCTTCCCTTGGTGCGCTAAACATGTGCTTATTTTGCTTAATGGTTAATTCAGGGTTGAGGTACAAAAAGCTTTTCATTTGGTTTGAGAACAATTCTTTTGGAGGCACAGAGAGATCTGTATGCACTCTTACTGTAGTAGTGGAACGAAGTGCAGCAGCATACGTCCAGGATGAAGTAATGGACAGCAACTTTTGAGCCTAAAGTTAATTAATGTATTGAATTGTCTTCAAATGCTGCCCTACTTTTCTCCCAATACTTTAGGGCAAGAATAGAAGTAGAATGGGTGAGAACCATTTCAACTGACGCAATGAGGGTCCATTTCACACTCATAGACCTCATGGTCCTTGCCACCACAATGAGCACACATCAAGGAACCACAACATGATGTCTTCGAGTGACCAAACTTTTGACACTGAAAAAATTTGAGAGGTTTTGGAATGTATGGTCGTGCCTTGCAATTAAGATAACCTGCCTTGATGGTGGCAGGTGCAAATAATGATGTAAATGTTAAAGTGAGAACATTGGTCAGCATCATAATTCCACCTCTGCAAATTGAGATGTGCCTCACTGCAGAATCTCCTTAGATGGAGAAACCAAAAGGATCTATGGCCTGGGATGCTCATCAAATCCTCAACAATAACTCCTCATGATGAATTCAAAATAGGATGAGGCATAACCTCAATAGGTATATCCCCAATCGCCTTTGAGTGTAAGGAGTTCACTGCATTTAGATGTGGATGTTTCCACCAATATGTCACCAGAGCGAAGCTTTTTGACTGACTTTTGAGAGCCAGCAAATCCTTCTATTTCCTTCTGAATGAAAAAGAAAGACATTTGCAAGAAAATGAGGTACAGGTGTTACAAATGTTGAAGATTGCTGCCCAAAATCTTCAAGACGTGGGCTGTTCTTCACTATTTTATTTAAGTTTTTATTTGGATGGTCCATAATAAGAAAGAATATTTTGGTGCTCACTGACCCCACCCGCCATAGAGTCCTACGACGGGATGGACTACAATGCCAAACAAGAACACTGCAGCAACACCAGGGTTTCATGAGCACTATACCCAAAGACCAGTATCAGATAACATGTCCACACACCTGTTGAGAACATCCAACACTAGTACTTGGTTGACCCTAGCCCAAGTGGATTAGCCAATTGACCTTAAGGGGCTATTCCAAGGTCGCCCATCTACAGGAATTCAAGGCCAAAATAGTGTGTTAGGGTTGAATCCCTCAACCACCAGGAACCTCTCCTCCCCTTTATAGGTCATCATGCACGGCAAACACGTGTGTGGATGTTTAGATCCCAGAGGAGGTAAACTGAAAGAATAACCTTCCCTGGGAGGTCTTCTCATCACGTACAGGAATCTACACCGAGGGATCGATGTTAAGAGATGAAGTTTGATAATTTAATGAATGGTAATTGTTTATTGATTCCTTCAACAGTGGTCTCAGATGTGTCCTCCTTCTTAACGATAAGATATATATATTTGTTACTATTACTCATTTTGGTCACTTGAAGGAAACACACGAAAATCTCGAACTTCTTATTTATAAAGTCAAATATAAAAAAAATGTGTTTGGCTACTTTGTGGAGACCTAAAAGTCTTTTGAATGTTGTAGGATTAACAATATTGTTATACAAAGTTTCTGTGTTTTTGTTTTTTTGTGTATATGTGAAATGGGACGAGCAAAGTACTAAATCAGCACCAGATAAAGAAGTAATGGCCACCCGGAGTCAGCCTGATAGCAGGATAGAAAACATTGAACGTGAAAGTTTGGTTGACACAAAGAAAGTCCTGTTAGCTTCACTTCAAATTAAAGTGGGCTTGATGAATCAGTTTGTGAAGACCTCAGACAAAGATGTTAACTCTTTCTTTATGGACAATTTTCAACCTTTTCAGAAGTTCCATATAAAGAAAGGACTTTGTTTGGCCTCGGATTAGAAAATTGACTTTTGGCGTTGTTTCACTGCATGTATATATGTGTGTGTAAATAGCTTGCATACTATAGATTGCATTTATTGTTAATAGGCGATTAAATGAGCAATATAAAAAATAATGAATTAAATATTTCATTACGATTATTTGTCCAGGTTTTCAAATTGTTGTCATAATTGATAATACCACCCGAATGTACTTGGTATATTCCATCATTCAGAAATAATCCAAAAATCAATGCCAATCTAGTCAAATATCATGGAAAATCGTGAAAAAAAATTAAAGTAAGTAACGGTACAAAGCTGTGTTTACACCAACAACGATTCAACTTCTACTGCCTTTCACTGTCTAAACACTCCCCGCTAGTACAGCAGTATGTCTCCGGATTTACAACGATAAAATCAGGGGTTCGATTCCCCTCGGTGGGCTGAGCAGATATCCCTTTGTGGCTTTGCTATAAGACAAACACACACTGTCTAAACCTCGTTTTGGAAACACAGTTACCATTAAATACCTCATAAAAGAAAGCAAATGGATAGAAGCCGGCCTCTAACATTTTGACTAATTGTACTCCCTACCTCCACCCTTCCAAAACAAAAAAAATATATAAAATGTATACTCTACCATAATATGTGTGTGATTTTTTTGTGATTATTCATCACTGCTGACTGGATTAACATCACTGTTTGGATTTTGACTAATAAATGGGATATCCCATAGGCATTATCCATTATGACAATAAGTTGGTAACATAAATCAATAAAAACAATACGATACTGATATATATAAAGAAATTTGGGAATTAACCGAAATTACATCGTAAAACACATACATACGGAAATAGAAGTAAAACAAATACAAACAAAACCAATATGTAAGTGGTACGCAAACACTTACCATACTGTTACTAACACCATGTTAAACAAAATAATGGATATTTTAATTCTTTTTGTTTATATGTGGAGACATTATTAAATCCTGAGTAACCCAATGTAAAGGTAACACTGGCTATGTCGGTATATTTGATATAGTAGAGACACATTCACCAGTATCTTTAAATATTTCAATTTTTTTTTAAGTTATATGTGGGGACATTATTAAATCCTGGGTGACTCCACTGTAAGAGGTAAAATTTAACACTGGTCGTTGTTCCAGCAGTGTAGGTGTATTTGATACAGTAAAGACATGGTCACCACTATCTGTATATATTTTCAATTTTTTCACAAGCGTCTTCATAATTTTTCTAATTATTTGAAAAATCAACAAAATAAGCTTTTATGTGCTTTTTCTCAACATACTAAAAAGGAATAAAAAATGTTTCATACTTTAAATTAAACGTCAGAAATATATTTCCATACATAAACATGAAAATCACGTGACTATATGTTATACTTTTATATCATCACAGAACCAGTTTTATGTTTATAATTGAATATAATGTGCTTAAATATTAACTTACAGCCCAGTTATGTTTTAATCACAATATATATATGTAATTATTATCATATTTTGAACTTTCTCTGTTAATTTGTATAAAAACAAAATTATTTATGGCATTGTCAGTTCATCATTAGATTGATTTATGACGTCTACAAACCAAAAGGTAAAAGAATGTTTTTATTTTTCGCTCTGCTCCCCAATGGTACATAGGCGAGCTTACATATTTACAACGCTAAAATCACAAGTTTGATTCCACTTGGTGGACAGTGAAGATAGCCTGATGCGGCTTTGCTATAAGAAAATACATTACAATTCACTTACAAAATCCTTCTCAACTGTATAGATAGCTTTTCTCCAGAGTTACACAATTCACTTCCAATATTCACAAATCTTATTGAAACAATAAATTTCTAAATTCTACAAAGTTTGGTTAAAAGAATATATAAGCAAACAACTAACTGTAAGCATAAATAGTGTTTTATTCATGATGGAACATATTACATGTTTTAAGTATACATTGGTTTGTCTTCTTAAGACACAGAAGGCATATTTTCACTAATTTTTACCATCAGTTAAACACTTCTTTATGTTTATAAATCGTTGTTTGTCTACCTACTGTTAAAATTACACGATGTTCTTCACAAATAATGTGTTTAGTTAAAATGTTATTGATCAACTTAAGATATTATTCAATATTTCCTACCAGTAGTCATATCCAGTTACAGTTTTAACGTTTTTACTTAAACCTAGTTTTTATTAAGTTCTTGTTCCACATTTTCAAGTATTTATCTTCATCAATCACCGTTGTTGTACATTTAACTTTTCAAACAACACTCGAACTACAAGTGAAAAAGTCTTATCTCTTTTCCCTTTCCTTAAGTTTCTGATAAAACATGTAAATAAGTTAAAAATGTATTATATCGCAATAAAAATAAATACATTAATGAGGACTCTGTAAAATATTTTAAATGGAGATTTCATTATATCATACCTTTGCTATTAAAATTAAGTACTTCTAAGTTTATATCGTAAATTCATAATAATATAAACATTTACAATTAAACAATAAAAGCATGTCAGGGTAATAATCAGAAACTCAAAAGTTGTGAAACTATTCACAAACCAAAAGAAGGAACTGTGTCGATAGAAATGTTTATCAGATTAGAATAAACTTCAGTATTGTTCTTTATTCATTGTCTCCATTAGATTTAGAAGTGTTGGTTCCATCAAACACTGGAACGTTTCTCCAGAGACTCTGTGCACCCAATGTCGCTTGGTAATTACTTTGTGCCACAAGAACTATTTTGATTATAGCTCTTTTACATCTTCAAGAAACTAATTAGTTCATCTCCTGTGGTCAGAGATGTATGATGGCAGGTAACTGGTTGTTTTTATTATTCATCCATTGTCACCAAGAAGAAAAAATTGACAGTTTGGTAAAATGTACACTTTTATTGATTACTGTGGCAAGAGCGGCTCTTTAGAGGTGTCACATAAAGATATTCTATGTTGAGTGAGAAGCTTTAGAAGTATTGTGTTGTTTGTGAGAAACATCTTTGTTATAACTTTTAATGGATAAGTTACAGACTATTTCACATTGTAATTATAGACAGTGCTTGAGATACTAACTCGTCATCAATGGAAGATGAACCACGAGTGCATCAATCTTAATTTTTACTTGCTTTCTTGCGACCCTTTCTTATTGGTGAAATATAGATAGTTTATACTGTCTCGTATACTCAGGCGACAGTTCAACAGAAGTGGCCGACATGTTGAGGAACTAATTTCAAAGCTGAATCAGCTGGATAGAGTCGATAATTGGTGTGTCTCTTTAGTAGAATTTGGCATTAGCTAGGAGTATTGTAGTTGTCTGTTGACGTGTGCTTCCCAGTGTGCATGTCGCAGCAGAAATTTAGATTCGTCAGATCAAGCGACGTTTTTCCAATCTTCAATCATCCAGTTTTGGTGATCCCCTGTAGCCTCATTTTCCTATTCTTAGCTAACAGAAGTAAAACCCGGTGTGGTTTTCTGCTGATGTAGCCCAATATGCTTTTGCACATCATTGCTATAAAGAGTGGTTATTATGGTCTTTCTGTCAGCTTGAACGAGTCTGGCCTTTTTCACTGACAAAGTGTTTTCCCCACAAAACTGTCGCTCACTGAATGTTTCTCTCAACATTCTCTGTAAACTCTGGAGACTGTAATGAGTTAAAATCCCATACTTTTTCATATGCAATTAAAATCAGCGCTCTAAAACAATGATACACATAGTATAAACCAAAATAATTACAATATAATTGGAATTCAAAAACATGCCTCTACTGCCATTCCTTACTGTCGTCCTTTGGAATGGTTGTGGAGGGTGTTATTGAATTTTATATACATCTCGCTTTTTTCGTTCATTTTAACTACAACTACAATACTTTATTAAGTATAAGGAATACTTGTTCTGATTTCTCCAAGCCCGTTCCCTTGGCTGTGGTTTCGCTAGATCGTAGATAGGGACAGTGGGAATCTCGTTAATCCATTCATGCGCATCACTAATTAGATGACGAGGCATTTGGCTATCGATATTATACAATTATCCAATTTTACGTCAGGGTCGACGATATCGACAGATGCCGATAGTAAAGCTCAAGGGATTACGACTCACGAGTTCGTTGATGTGTTGCGGGTGGTATTTGCCTTATCAGGCGAGGTGTACTTCATTATTCGCCTTCCACAACACATCTAGGGTGTACAGCATCGTACGTCGGCACAAGAACTCTTTAAAATACTTTGATCTTATGTCCAGGTCCGCCAGTACTTCCGTGTTTCTAGGATACCAGGCACCGCGGGCACCAATTGCTAAACCGTGGGAAACAATAGAAGTTGCACCAGTTAGATCTTTAATTTGTGGTACGAGCTCTTCATAGCGGGCGACCTTGGAATTGTATGCTTCCTCTAGGTAGCATCAACAACCACCGCTTTATCCTCACGGTGGAAGATCAGATCCGGTCTCCGACGTTCACCATTGCCTGACTCAATGGTGGGTTCTTTGAGTACTTTCCACCCTTTACTTACACATTCGTTTACTAAATTGTCACAGATCTTATTGTGACGCCGTGTCCTCATAGATTTTAATTTAGGACATTGACCACTAAGATGACATATGGTTTCTCTCGGGGAAGAGCAACCCCGGCATTTAGCAGCTTCTTTGCTCGTACTCAAATTCCCTCGACTGAGGGCTTCCCGTGTGGGATAAACATTTGCCCTTAGAGCAAGACACTTCACCCAGTGGTGGTCCTTCATTCCCACTGGTTTAGGTTACCAGTGGTTAGCAGATCTTGAGCCTTTGAAGAGACTTACACCGGTCCCTTGCAGGGCAAGACCTTCCCAGCGCTTCCTTTCCATATCTCTCCAATTAGAATGATATGTTCCAGAAGTCTGTTTGGGCTTAGGGATCGGAAGTCCCGCTTTTAAGGCGATTCCTTGGATGTTTTCAAGTAAGTTATCAGTTTTGGCTATCTGAGCTATAGTTTTGTCCATTGAATGGACATGTCTTAATCCTGTCTTGATCTTAAGCGTTGGAACAAGAGATTCCAACTTGACAAGTGCTAGGCCACTGTCTCGATAACGGGAATAGAGTAACCCGTCGGTCGTGCAAGGCGGAAGATGACACCAGCTCTTCACGGCCTTTTTAATTAGATTGTCCATTTCTCTCAATAATTTACCACTCGATGCTTCCAATTCGAGTTGGTAAAGGAGCCGGGGTACCGCAAAACGGTTGAGAATCTCAACACGTTGGTGTGGTTTTAGCGGTACCCTCGAGATGTTATCTATCCACTTCTCGAGAAGAGGAAGTACAGGCTCGCTGTACACCCCGGTCCATGGACAGACATTGGCCCCTAGATAACGGTAAGATTGTTGGTCCGATCATCGGGAGTCCTTCGCCATAAACTGTCCATGGTGAACAATTATTAACGGTAAAGGTCTTACTGGACCCCCTAATCAGCATTCCGGCACTCTTCGAGATGTTCAGTGAGAGGCCGTTACCCAAACAGTAATCGTTCACGGTGTTCAACATTTCCTGTAAGCTAGCATGGTCTATTGCCAGCACTGCCATATCATCAGCATACGCCAAAGTAGAAACTGAATCCAGCTTCCTGTTCAGCGATATGCCACGGCCAACCTCTTCGATCTTACGGATGAGAGGATCCAGGGCAATGTTGAACAAAATAGGAGACATGGGGTCCCCTTGTTTAACGCCTCTGAGGAGGCGAATAGGTTTGGTATTCTCGATACCAACCCTAAATGACGTTACACCATCTTGATACATGTCTCCTAGAAGTCGGACGAAATGTGGGTGGACATGAAATCTGGCGAGGCTGGCTAGAAGATGTTGGTGGCCAACCGTATCAAAGGCTATACACAGGTCTAAAAAGGCCATAGCCAGAGTCCCATGTTGCTTGGCTTTCCTCATGATGGAACGGAGCAGGAAGATGTTGTCTCTGCAACCCGCTTGAGGAATAAAACCACGCTGTCTGGGATTTATCTGCACGGCCTGCTCGAGGCGACGGGCCATAATCCTGGAATATAACCTAAGCACGATAGAGAATATCGTGATAGGTCTCCAGTTTTTGACCTCGTGCAGATTACTCGATCCTTTCGGAAGGAGCACCGACTTATTTACCTTCATGCATTCAGGAATGCGGCCCTTGAATAACCAGATGTTATACAGACTTGCCAAGGAGGCGTCGATACCATACTTAAGGCGGTAGAGTAAGAAAGGAAGAGTGATCTTATCGGGACCGGGGGCCCCTCTCTTCATGCCTCGAAGTGCTTGACTCACTTCGGAAGATGTTATTGGTTCCAGAATACTGGTGTTGTCTGCCCTGGGTGGAAATGGACAGCCGTCAAAATTGACGTTATTATTCGCAACACCATAGACCTGATCGTAATGGTCTTTCACCTGATCTTTACTGAGGGGACATCTGACAGCATCCCGGCCGTCTAATATCTCCTCAGCTAGGCGTTTTCGTTCAAAATCGAACATTCTCTGGAACCTTTTAAAGCGTTCTACCCTGTGGAACCGCCTCTTGTATGGCCTTCGAGCAGGATTAATGACTTTAAGAGCCTGCGTCGAAGTTCTCTCGTTTCTCCATGTTGTCTGAGAATGGGCGATCTCGTCAACCCATGTTTTGGTCACAACTTCGACCTCCTGCCAGGTTGCTTCGTCGAGTCCCTTCTGATCTCTCAGCTGACATATGTACGAACAGAACTTAGAACTCCGGTCGGGGATATTAATCCCTTCCCAGTCGAGCTCCTCGTACTGAACGACGTCAGCAGGATCTCCACGACTCTTGATGGTGTGTGAAGCAGTGCAGACGGTTGGTTTTTGTTTATTAAGATATCGTCGTTTGTCAAATATCTGTTTTGGAGTTTTGCCGGGTAGATGTTCTGCACAGAGAACATTGATGTTCTATCGGCCCGAGTATACTACTATCATCTCTCGGAGGGTTCGTACTTCTTCCTCGGACCAGACTACCTGGCGCGGACGCTCCGACGGCGCCCGAACTCCTAACATTTGAATGCGCTCGGCATTCCGGATCATTGGATGTTTATGTCTCTTATGCTGAGACACGCCTGATTTGGTCTTAAGTTTCAGGCCGCAGATTTCACAGCCGAAACTGGAAGACTGACTGGCGAACGCCACGGAACGCCGATAGGGACATTTCGGTATATGACATGCGATAGCATGATAGTGTCTATCATCTTTTCCACAAAACATACATCTCGCTTGTGCCACCGAGTTATGAATATTTGCCAGATGGTCCGCAAATCTAGGAAAACCCGTAAACTCGAGTGGGCACTGGTCGCAGGCCAAAAGTTTATTCTTATAGGGTAGGTTAACAAATACTGTCCTCCCTACCCTTTCAACCGTCAGTTCCTTGTCACTATTCGGTAAATCTGTCCTATGTCCCTTGTTGACTATGGGACTGTAACTTAAGCCGTCCACTTGTGTGATTCGGCTGTTTAAAGACTCTTTTTCCTCATTTTCAGAGGATTCATAACTTAGGCCGTCCACCTCAGCGGTTTGGCATCTGCCTCCCCTGGCAGTCTGACTAGTTGCAATCAAAACACCTTGGATATGTGTCTCGTTGTTGGAATAGGTTTCATTCAATACCTCTATTCCGGATCTTAGGCTTTCCTCTCCCTCGACGCCGAGGAATCGCTCGGAAGCTACCATCCCCGGGTGGTGCCAAGTAGCATGGGTTTGGCCGTCGCCCTGGCACCCCACGAACGCCAAACCATAGCTTTTATCATTAATATTTCTTTCCATATCTAAAACAACCAGCTCTGATGTAGGGTAGGTCAGTCCCTACAAAATGCTAATACAGGGTAGTGCTGCAACCTCCTATCGGGCACCCAGATAGCTAGCGAATTCGGTGAGTCCTCGCTACGGTTTAAAGGTTTTCCTTCCTTTGTCTGGAGCTGACTGCCCCTGCCTTTGGACATATGATGGTCGGCGAGCCCATCATACGGGTTTTAGTGTGGAGGATGTAGTTACAGGGGACCCTGTACCTAGCCGCACCGCAGGGAGGTACCTCAAGGGCAGTACATTGGCAGTGTTATGACTCTAAGAGAGTCATAGTTACTCCGCCGTTTACCCGCGCTTGGTTGAATTTCTTCACTTTGATATTCTACACCACACTGACAGTAGAATGAGTCATAGTGAAAAGCTCAGTTACTTTCAACGTGGCGCTGTTATAGAATGTCACCTTTCCAAAAAAGTCAGTTCGTCAAATTACTACCCTGCTAGAGCTGCCCTTGTCAACTGTAAGTACTGTTATTGTAAATTGGAAACGTCTAGAAGCAACAACAGCTCAGTCACAAAGCAGTAGGCCACACAAACTCACAGAATGGGACCGCCGAGTGTTGAGGTGCGTAGCGCGTAAAGTCATCTGTCCACAGTTGCAACACACACTATCGTGTTCCAAACTGCTTCTGGAAGCAACGTTAGCACAAAAAACTGTTTGTCGGGAGCTTAATAAAATGGGTTTCCATGGCCGAGCAGCCGGACGCAAACCTAAAATCAACATGCACAATACCAAGTGTCGGCTGAGTGGTATAAAGCATACCGCCATTGGACTCTGTGGAAGTGGAAAAGCGTTCTCTGGATAAATGAATCATACTTCACTATCTGGCAGTCTGACGAACGAATCTGGGTTTAGCTGACTCCAGAACGCTACATTCCTGAATGCTTAGTGCCAACTCTAAAGTTTTATGGATGAGGAGTCTGGTAACACTACTCATTAACTGTCGTTTTGTCAGCAATTCAGATAATTTAAAAATGTATCTGGAAACGTATTTTAATACATTTTAATTTCTGAAGAAAGAAAATTGTAACCAGTTATTTAATTTGTTAACTTGGTTGATCCATTAATGTTTTTAATAAAACTTTGATGCTTCAAATGACTTTAGTACAACATAAACTAATTTTAATTCGGTGATTTGTTGTACGCCTGCATTATATTGTGAATAAATTGTTAGGGCCATCTGATCAATGATTTGAGTATGGCTTAGAAACAATTTGATTTGCTGTATATGTCCAAACTTTTATATATATAAGTATGAAAGAGAGATGAAATTATTGGTAATAGTAAATTTGAGAAATATTTTCAGAAAAGTATCTTTTCTATTTTGAAATACACTTAATATTAAAGGTAAAATATTTATTAATATTAAGTCTTAACATGTACTAAAGCCGGGCATGGCCAGTTGGTTCAGGCGCTCGACTCGAAAACATGTTCGCTCTTTCAGCCGTGTGGGCGTTATTATACGATAGTTACTCCCTCTATTTTTTGGTAAAAGAGTAGTCCAGGAGATGGCGATGGGTGGTAATGACTAGCTGCCTTCCCTGTAGCCTTACACTGCTAAATTAGGTACGGCTAACGCAGATAGCCCTTTGTAGTTTTGTTCCGAAATTCAAAAAACAAAAACAAACCATATATTAGAGATTAAAATATTGTGTAAGTTTTGAGTCACACTATTACTACTTCTTGTGAGAAGTAAGAATAATTTTTATTAAACTTGTATAGTTTATATGGTATTTGAATTATTATTGTCAATAACAACTCGGTGAAAATGAATTGAACCTGCTATTTATGATAAATATGTAAAAGGCCCCCATTGGCACAGCGAGATGTCTGCATACTTATATTGCTAAAAACCGTGTTTTAATAGTCGTGGTGAATAAAGCACAAATATCCTTTTGTTTTCTTCACCCACGAGTGCGGCGGTAAGTCTACGGATTTACAACGCCAAAATCAAGGGTTCGATTCCCCTCGGTGGACTCAACAAATAGCCTGATGTGGCTTAACTATAAAAAACACACACACACACACTTTTTGGCCCAGCATAGCCAAGTGTGTTAAGGCATTCGACTCATAATCCGAGAGTCGCGGATTCGAGTCCCGGTCGCACGAAACATGCTCGCTTTTTCAGCGGTGGGAGCGTTATTATGTTACAGTCAATCTCACTATTTGTTGGTAAAAGAGTAGCCAAATAGTTGGCGGTGGGTGGTGATGACTAGCTGCCTTCCCTCTAGTCTTACACTGCAAAATTAGGGACGGCTAGCGCAGATAGCCCTCGAGTAGCTTTGCACGAAATTCAAAACAAACAAAATCCCTTTGTTTCACCCATGTAGGTTAAATTGCACGTGTCACGACGTTTGGAGCGTTATTTTCAAAATTTTATTAACTTACATTTTAACCACTTACGTCAATGAGATTAGCATCAAAACGTAGTTCATAATCTAAATTTTAAAATTATATATGTTTTAATTTCCTAATTTAAGAGGAAATGTAAAGACAAAAGTTAAGTATCTGTTACTGTATGTAACATAATACCTCCAGCTGTCTTATTACTCAGTTTCTGTTTCATCACGCCCACTATTCAACATGTACAAATACTTAAAGAAATAGAAACTCGAATTTGAGCTACGGACATGATAAATATAAAATAAGAACCTCCCTCTTTTATGATTTGTCGAGATAGCAATATATTTAGCAAATCAACATGAGTAACTACGCCCTTCAAACCAATCATTTGAAAGTTCTTAAGTAGTACCACCGACTACTATGACCAATAGAAAGAGTATTTTACCGGGTACGTAATTCTGACAATTGTTTGTAAATATGTGATCAATAAGACGTTTCTCTGGAAAGGAATGGGATTTTTCAACCCACATATATTTTACTTAGAGACCCGACTAAATTACAGGGATTTTGAGGATACAAACACAGTAATTTGATGTGTGTGTTTTTATTTATCAAAAGTTAATATTTGAAGCACACACACAAGTGTAAAGAAAGCTTAATGATCGTACACATGTACGAGTGCACAAGTTCGTACTCGAAATTGGTGTTTTTCAAAGTATTTCTCATTTACTTTCTATGTATTAAGAAATACGACTCAAATTTAAACATTTATGAATAAATAGTTATTTGTATATTTCTACACACATGTAACGAAATGTATATGGTACATGTGGTATACTTTTGTAGGTCAACACAAATATATACTCGTATACTCCTACTGCACTTGTGTTATTATCTAAACTGAGGTAAATTTGAAACCACATTCAAAATTTGACAACTTTAAAACAAGAGGATAGTAAATTTAATAAGTGCCCGATAAACACGACACACATATGCTGCGAAATTCAACAAAAACCAAATATATGAGTTGTTGTACTTAAACATCTAGAAAACCTATAATGTTTATTGTACAAGCGCAACTTTAAACCATATAATAAGTCGACAGTTTTAACAAAACCAATGCGCTGTCGACTACTTTCTTGACATTGAGAGAGCATGTGACTCTGTATGGCACAATGGTCTACGGTTCCACGTGAATGAAGTGGGATTACCGCGTTGAATTATTCGCTGGTTATCTAACTTTTTGAAAAATAGAAAATGTAGAGTAAATGAACCTTTTCTGAGTACTTTACTCCAGAAACTGGCGTCCCTCAGGGAGGGATAGTTAACCCTATACTCTTCATCATGTGTGTAAACAATTTACCATTGAAGGGTGCTAAGCATGGATTCTCCTCACAGTTTACTGATGATGTGGCAGTCTGGAAAAGTGCCACAACACCAATAGTAGCAGCCATAAACATACAACCACAATTAAACAGAATAAGCGAATACTGTCAAAAATACAGAATAAAAATAAATACAGCAAAAACACAACTTGTCGTCTTTACAAAATTGATAAAATACAAAAAAACAAACAAACTACAGCCTGAAATATATGTGAATGTAATACTACTTCCGCCTATCACATCGGCAAAATTTCTAGGTCTATCCTATGACACAATTAACATGGATTAACCATGTAAATGAAATAAAATTCTGGCGAAGAACCAACTATGCTTGGAGTCTAACTGGCAAGAACAGTAGAGCATCAACAGATAACATATTAAACATTTACAAAACACACATTAGACCAGTAAATGACTATGCAGCTCCAGCGTGGATAACTGTAACTGACAAAACAATTAAAACGAAGTTACAAACAATCCAAAACACACTCTTCTCAACAGTATACAGTTTCCAGAGCAACATCATCCAAATTTACACATTAAAACATACTAACCATACCAGACAGACTCCTACATAGCACAATAAAGTATTTTGATAAAAATTGGATGAAAAATGAATTATTAAACGAACAAAAGAGGAACCTCATACATGGTGAAGATAGTCCTAAACACTTCTACCAGATCAACATACATTTCAAACACAAAAATAAATAAATGAAAAAAAAGATAAAATAATAATATATTTAGAAAAAGGGCCACCATCAAACTTGACTTCCTACTGATAGGGCAAAATAATATTTATATATGTATACCAGTAAATAAACATTGATCTTAAAAGGGTCAGAGTAAATTCAGTCCACTATGAACCTAAAGCAGTGAGTAACACCAACCAACACTGCATGATCATATAAGTAAAGAAAGGCGGAAGAGGTGAAAGAGCACCTGACCCTCCAGAGTACATATGATACCCAAGAAAAAAAAAAACAATACGCAGTGCTCTATTTATTCTCGAATTTTGCCTTTTTCATTGACACGTTTAACATTAACTTCCGACAGATGAAGATATCTTCCAAGATTAAAATTAAAAATTTATTTGAATTTCGCACAAAGCTACATGAGGGCTATCTGCGCCAGCCGTCCATAATTTAGCAGTGTCAGACTAGAGGGAAGGCAATTAGTCATTGCTACCCACCACCAACTTTTGGGCTACTGTTTTACCAACGAATAGTGGGATTTACCGACACGTTATAACGCCCCCACGGTTGAAAGGGCGAGCATGTTTGGTGCGACTGGGTTCGAATCCGCGACCATCAGATTACGAGTCGAACGCCTTAACCCACTTAGCCATGCCGGGCCCAAAGTGAAAGATATACTCAGTAGTAGATATTAACTACTTAATAAAATAAGCTGTTCAAGGCGTCGAGTTTAATACCTTCACGTGTAACCTTTGTTTGTGCGGGCATTGCGGTTATTACAGCACCTAGTGCTATAAAAATAAATGCTTGTAAAAATAATTTCATCTCCATTATAACTTAATGTCTGCTAATTTAAACGTTTCATGTAACAAAAGTAATAAAATTTTCCTAATTTCTGTGTTGCTAAGAGACTAATTCATTATTAATATTATTATTATTGTAAGCACGTGTTTTTATAATGCTTAGAAGCAACAAAAATATTAGACAAATAATGTATTATAAAGTTGCCGATTAAACGCCATAAGCTGACAAAATACAGAAACTAGAAGGAGAAAAATTTGTGGTAACACCACAAAGCCACAATTCAATTTTAAAACAGCTTTGATTTGAATTCAAAATATACAAATTTAAAAAGAAGTGGAAACAAATCTAAAGATTACGTGTGTGTTTTCTTATTGCAAAGCCACGTCGGGCTACATGCTGAGCCCACCGAGGGCTAAAGATTACGCGATTTTTATTACAAAATATTTGTTCGATAATCACAATTACTGTTGTGAGAATTCTTTAAACAGCTCGTCTGGCAGGTATATTACATGACTTAAGAGTAAACAAAAACAAAAATGTACTTCGTCAGAAATTATAGTTTATATATTTTAGACAAACGTCCTTGATCTGATACAAGTCTGTCATTCAGAGTCCTATATGCAACAGTCGTTTAGTTTAACAGTAAACGATTGGCTTGAATTATAGTGAATAAAATCCTTAAACGCGTAATCTTCGCTTACTATTAAAGTGTTATTGTTGTGACAGTTACAAAATATCAAAGATATCACATTACATAATTTATGCCTCTCGGGGATTTTTGTCATGAAACAAAAGAATCGTGATGTAATGAGTGATTAATCTCTAAAGCCATCCAAGTGTTGCTCGTGGTAGGGTAAATGGGACTTCAGGTTGTACCTACAGAAATATTGAATGCAGGCTGACGAGGCTATAACTTCATTAAACATGTCACTGGTGAGGTTTCATTTGGAATATTGTGTTCAGTTTTATTTTGCATTTCGAACAAAACGAGGGCTATCTGCGTTAGCCGTCCTTAATTTAGCAGTGTAAGACAAAAGGGAAGGCAGATAGTCAACATCACTCACCGTCAACTCTTACCAACGAATAGTGGGATTAAGCGCTACTTATGAAGCCTTCACGGCTGAAAGAGCAAGCATATTGGGTGTGACCGAGATTCAAACTCGCGACCCTTCGCTTACGCACCTTAACCACCCGGCCTATTGTGTTTAGTCTTAAGTTTCTTATTTTTGGGAAGATATTAAATTATTGAAAAAGGTTCAGAGAAGGGTTACTTCGGTACCTGGGATAGAGGGGCTTGTCATGTGAAGAGAGGTTGAAATCAAAACGTTTGATTGGCCTTTGGATGTTGTAGTGGCAGTAAATATAAGTGAGCTCAAAAGAAAGCTTCATTGGTATATGAATGATAAGAGTTGGTTTTAAAACTTTTTACTTTTGTTAATTTATGTAGGGGATGGAACAGTCGAGGTGGACCAACAGGTTACATGTTTTCCCAAAACGTTGTGTTAATAGCCGTGTCGTTTTATGTATCAAATCACAAAATCTTTATTGTAAGAAAAGTAACAAATTCTTCAAAAAAGAGATACTATAATCATGTTACTAAAAATTATTAATCGCTCAATTTATAATTAAAGAATTAAGTTGATTTAGGCTGACTGTATTAGTTATACTCATACTGACCAAATTCATGCTCGTCCTTCTTTGTGGAACTATAACGTCGTCACATTACTCATGGCGCCCGAGAAACGAGCCTCTGGTGACACTTTCTGGAACAACGACGCCACACCGAGCTGTGAACACGCCATATGGTGACAAATTTTGGAAATATGTCATTCTCTTTAATGACAACATTCCTTTCCCACTTCAGACCGACACATATGTAGCGCCATCTAACGGCCTGTTGCACAAGACCTGGGATAACTATTTATGCCTGTTGATTTTTTTGTAACTGATAAACAAGTTGCATGTTGTATTGTAAAAACTTAAAGTAATTTGTGCTATAATTTGGGTACAAAATTTATGCTTACAATATTCTCTATGACTAACTTTTTTAGGATAACGAAATTTACATATTTAGAAAATTTTTCTTATAATCTGTTCAGTCTTTACTGTTTTCGTTTATTTCCAACAGTAGCTTCTATTTAAAGTGCTGTCAGCCATTAAAGTGTGCTTCAAAATTTTATACAGTCCAAATCCTATCCTTATGGTTATAACGCGCATACGATTGCTGTGAATGATGTGGCCCGGCATGACCAAGCATCTTAAGGCGTGCGACTCGTAATCCGAGGGTCGTGGGTTCGGATCCCCATCACACCAAACATGCTCGCCCTTTCAGCCGTGGGGGCGTTATAATGTTACGGTCAATCGCACTATTTGTTGGTAAAAGAGTAGCCCAAGAGTTGGCGATGGGTGGTGATGACTAGCTGCCTTCCCTCTAGCCATCCCTCATTTAGCAGTGTAAGGCTAAATAACAAAGGGCTCCGACACTTTCATTCATTTATCAGGTATAATAACTAAGTCGATAAAGCAGTTCGTTTTCGTCCTATTATCTTTAATATCTGAAAGAATAGAAGTAGAATTGAATATGAGGAGAACATGAAAGGTGGAACGTAAACGTGTCAGAGAGGAAAGGGTATAACGGTACAACGATATTAATGTATTCTAGTGACACTTGAATCAGGTATCTAATGACAATTAGTATTTATTATGATAGTGTATTGTTCAGTCTGATGATAAAAAGAGAATTGTTACGTTTCAAATCACCAACAGAAAGCGGGTCAACAATGATCAACGTACTTTTTATATTTATTTTTTGTTTTTTATTACTAAGTCGTTTACTTCTCTTATGTGTTTCTGTTTAACATTAATTCCATCAACCTTTAAACTTTGTTCACCAACTTTCATCATCCCAGTGAGTAAACTCAATGTTTTATTATCTCATCCGGGTTACGAACTATACAGATAATACAGTAACGTGTCATATATCACCCAGAAGACACTAAAATGACGTCATACAATGGATGCTTAACACTTCAAATCGTACTGTAAAACGTGTGACTGTCATGAATCACGAAAAGAATTAGGCATTCTGTAGACTAGAACACGATGTGGCATGTGACCTGAAAAGCAAATAAAAATATTTGTTACTCCCAAACCTGAATTTATTTACTCTTGAAACAGAAAATTTTCGAAGTCTTGTTTCAGTACTTAAAACTAGGTTTACTATTTTTTAAGTTTATTTTCAAAGTTCGCGCAAAGCTACACGAGGGCTATCTGCCATAATCATCCTTAATTTACCAATGTAAGACTAGGGGACAGCTAGTCACCACCACCCATCGCCAACTCTTGGACTACTATTTCACCAACGAATAGTGGGATTGACCGTCACATTATAATGACATTCTGACTGAAAGGGCGAGCATGTTTGATGCGACGGGGATTCGAACCCGGGATACTCACATTTAGAGTCGAGCGCCCTAACCACCTGGTCATGCTTAGCCTATTCTTTAGGTCTAGTATCTTTCACCCGTTAATATATTTTTAAATCTAGGAGGTTTTATTTAAATATATTTTAACACTTTCCCAACATTGTTTCACCCTAATAGTAAAACGGTACTTTTGTTAACATCACATTAAATATTAATATGAATAATTTAAAAATACTGGATTTTTAGAATAATACAAAATATTTCTAATTGCACATACCTAAAAATGCACGTCTGCTTGTGTTTCGTGTGATAGGACTTAAGCCTTTATTTAATAAATACGGCCTATATTTGTTGGATAAGTTAACACTAAGTTTTGTTCGTTTTTTACTTTCGTTTACTGAGGTCAAAGTTTACCGTTCGTAATGCTATCAACAGGTAAACTTATGTTATTTTACTATCTTACGTTAGACCTTTTCAAAAAATGTTAATACATCGTACAAAATGTATACGAAATTATATTTACACTCGCCTTTTGCTTGCATCAGTCAAGTGCGTGCGCGCATATTTAAAGAGTACGATTTAAAACACGCATTTTCAAGACAGACAAAATTGATTATTACAATAATAAACACTATCTCTGTTGTCCTGTTGATAATACAACTTAAAGTACGTGTACAATAGTATAGAAATACTGCTGGTAAAACTATAAGGTATTTAAACTGTGATATATTTGTAATACAAATCGGTAAAACGTAATCAGGAACACAATATTTTAAATGTTACATTTCAGGTATATTTTGAAGTAGAATAATTATAAAATACTACTTTGGTGACTGGTTTTCAACTAGACATTATAAAGCTTCCAAAATCTGAAAGAAATACTTCAAAATTGCTGTTGTTGCCATAGCATGTGTCTCCCATCTGGTATCAGAGGAATTTTAACACACTTTTATTTCCAAGACAAGTTTTAAGAATTTTCCACTGGCTGGTTGAGGCTGACAAAAATGTATAAAGCAAATGCATCATAGAGAAAAAAAATTAGCTGCGACTTGACAGCAGTCAACAAAACCTCGGCCTATCAGATTTAGTGAATGGGCTGTACAGGGCACATGTGTGTCAAACTTATTTTCTTCTAAAATCTTTTGCTAGTTACAATATTTAAGCCTAACGTTATTGTCACTCATTTCTCAGATAACAACGCTATTGTTAGGCCTAATATTAAGACATTGCAACTAAGACCACTAACGTTAAACCTAATACTCAGTATTAACCTTGCTCACATGAACTTGCTCAATTCATGCACCTTTCCAGACAACCCTAAATTAATTTTGTTGATTTGTCAGTTCTTTACAATATCTTCGTACGACCACGGTACCACAGTATTGTACTGCTACTAGTAGTATGGTGTATACATAACAATGTTAAGACTTGTTGTCGTACATGTCGAAGTCTTACGTAATTTAGCTAAAAAGTCGAATTGTCGCCTTTAGACTGCTCCGATCATTCGATTGTTTTCCCAGCTTTTTAGAAATGTAATAGAACACAAAGGCACTCGAAATGCAATTTTCGCTCTAAACATGCTCATGGAAAGATCACTGGAAGTACAAAATGATTTATATCTATGTTTTATTGATTATTCTAAAGCCTTTGACAAAGTGAGACATGGTGACCTATTCGACATGTTGTCAGACCTGAACATCGATGCTAAAGATCTAAGAATCCTTAGAAACCTTTACTGGCAGCAAATGGCAGCTATCAAAATTGAAAATGAATTGAGTGAATATAGACCAACTGAAAGAGGAGTGAGGCAGGGTTGTGTATTTTCACCAGATCTTTTGAACTTATACAGCGAAATAATCCTACGAAACATCAATGAACATCAGGGAGTCAAAGTAGGCGGATGCAATATCAACAACTTGCGCTACGCTGATGACATAGTCCTCATTGCGGACTCCGAACGAAATCTACAGACTCTCCTCACAACAACAGTAGACGAGAGTGAAGAAAAAGGCTTGCAGTTAAATGCAAAGAAAACAGAGTGCATGGTTATCTCAAAACAATCAATTACACCCACATGTAGCATAACCGGCAAGGACGTGGGAATAAAACAAGTCGAAAGCTTCAAATATCTTGGATATACCATAACATCAAATGCAAAGAGTGACAGAGAAATAAAGAAAAGAATTGCAATGTTCAAGGATACTTTCAAAAAAATGAAGTCCATATTCACAAACAGGAACATAACAAATGTTACTAAAATTAACACCTTAAAATCATATGTATGGTCTGTTCTCTTATATGGCTGTGAGAGCTGGACACTGAACAAAGATACAGAGAAGAGATTAGAAGCTGCTGAAATGTGGTTTCTCAGAAGAATGCTAAAAATATCATGGACTAAAAAAAAAACAAATGTGGAAGTCATGGAATTGGCAGGATACAAAAGGCCCCTCATGAAAACTATAAGAAAGAGACAAATGGAATTTCTAGGACACATCTGCAGGAAGAATGGGATAGAGAAACAGATGCTATGTGGAAAAATAGAAGGGAGGAAAAGCAGAGGGTGTCAAAGAACTAAATATATCGACAGCCTCAATAACTATGTCACCAAGAACTCAATGAGCAACGCCGAGTTGATAAGGAGGACTGACAACAGAGAGGTCTGGCATGCCATGGTTGTCGATGTCTGCCGCAGAGTTGACACATGAAGAAGAAGAATAGAACACATACTGATCTTAATTTATAGTTACAAAATAGCTGAATTACACCTAAAAGTTTGTCGTCGTTGTCTCTGTGTTTCTGTCTCGGATTGCTCGTTCGTCTCATAAACAAATATCGCCAGTTGGCCGAGCCGGGTAGGGGCATTATGACGTCAGGATAGGATTAATGAAAACATAAGAAGAATACAACTGTGATCTGCATTGTTGAGTCTAAAAATGGCATATTTGAATTTTTTTTGCTGGTTATGGGGATAAAAATAAGGGTGTCCGGTCTCAAATCACATTTAAGACCAGGCACCTTTGTTTTTATCCCCTAAGTAATTCTCAGCTTCAGATCTATTCATATTATTACATAATCACAAGGCTATACATACATGTCCAATAACTCTTATAGGTTGCATGTAATCTGTAAACGGTGGTATTGCTACAGTGGCATTCCTTTCTAAACTTTTTCTTTGGTATGATAAATTTCAAAACGTACTCACATACAAAAGACGTTTTTTAACAGCAAGTTATTTGAAGCCAAACAAATTACTGCTCAGAAAAGGTTCCGTGAGAAACACTTATAAAAATATTACAAAACATACAAATAATGCAGTACTAAAGCAAATAAAACTGAAACAAAGGAGACAATAACCCAAGTATAAGGCACGAAAACAGAAGGCGTAAAAAACATTAAACTAGCCACCTCTCTGTACACGTTTGTCACCATTTCGTTTGACTTATGTTTCTGTGGTACTATTTTCTTATTTTACTGTAGATGTAACTGAATAAAGCAGTAAAAGATAAAAAAGCAGTTCCACTACCTTCAATTTCTTATAAATAGCCACAGCAGAAGGAGTGATTTAAAAAATATTTCATCTTGTAGGTCAGACATTATAACATACTTTCACTTGAAGTTTTATCGATATTCTGTTTCACCCTTAACAATAATCTTTCGCAAATCAATTACTTCTTACTTCAGGTACACAGACTAGAAATTTCTCGAAACTTTAGTCACTAATGGAGCCAAAGTAAACATTTTTAACAATGCAGAGTAAAGTCAAACACGGCAGATAATGTTTATTTGTTTTCCTTACAGTAAAGCCACATCAGGCTATCTACTGAGTCCACCGAAGGGAATCAAACCACTGATTTTAGCGTTACAAGTCCTTAGACTTATCGCTGTATCAGCAAGGGACAATACATTTTTATTTCTTCTATTTAAATTTAATTGTTCAGCACCTTATGTATTGTTTTACTTTAATTATCTGTTTGAGGAAAGAAGCATCATTTGGAATGAGAGTTTGGGTGTTAGATATCCAGCTTCTCTAATCGCTTCAAACTTCATAGAGCAACAATTTGACCAAGCTACTACTACTTCCATCAGACTGTTATGTAAGTTTAAGATTTTTTCTTTGGAGTCTTCAACAGAATGTACTTCATGATCACGAGAAACCTACTTGAAGAAACACTGAATTTCATTACGGCTAGTATGGGTATTAAAACTTTTATTAAAAACAACGTTCCAAACTTCTTAGGTCACCTTTAGGTAAACAAAGAGAGTTTGCACACTTGTGCATTTTCTTTAGATGACACTTTACAACTATGTTTTTGAAGGCTGAATTAATTTCTATCCGTGTCCCCTTCTTTATTCATATACATTTCATAATAATATTTCACCACAAGAAACAAAATAATAAAGCTACACAAGTTACTAGTACTATCACCTTCTATAAATACATGATATTTAGACATCACCAAGGTTTTAACATTCCCTGTTTTCAGTCTTCTTTTTGTACTTTTCTGTTTATCGAACCTGTCGATCATTTCATTCAACAAAAAACATCACTCTGATAAGTTGTACCTGAGAAATTGAGACTGGACTTTAAATTTCGTCATAACAATGAAGCTGAGTGTATATACTTTTGATTATTGAATTCCTATTGTTATTTGAGCATACATGACTTAAGGATCATGCAATTCACTCCAAAACCTAAGATTCTGTGTGATTGGAAATTCGTGCAAAGATAGTCCAGAGCTATCTGTCATAGACGTCGCTAATGTAATAGTGACACATCACTGGAAAGCAGCTAGTCAACATCATCCACTGACAAAATTTGGGGTTTCTCGTTCAAGTTGTTGTTCTTGTAAAGTTTGTAGCGGTTAGACGAGTTGATTGTTTAACTCAATTAAAAATTGTCATACACAATAGGAATGAAATTATTATTAAAACAATACACGTTTTATAAGTTTTTTGTACAATTAAATGATATATTATGCGCATTATGCGATAAGTTGCCATGTCGGAGATACCCAGTGATTCAGGCTTAACAGACCGTAATTTTGAACCAAAAACCATTGGAAAGGTAATCAGTCCATACCATTTACCGTCTGAAGAGTTTTCTTGGAGAAAAAGTGCAATTGGCTGTTATTAGTATGACGCACACACAGCTGAAAGAACGAAGCGTGGTCAGTAGTACCACTTCTCAAACACAAGACCCAAACAGAATAAAAACATGGTCATAAGGACATAAGAATATAACATTTTGTTCGTCACAAATATTCCAAATGTTGGCGGTGTTTGATGTTGATTAGTTGTTTTCCCTCTACTCTATCACTTCAAAGTCAGGGACTGCTGACACAGATAGTCATCACAAAATTAAAAACAAGCAATCAGTCCCTCAGGTCTTAGTACCCGATATGGATTTTTCGCTTCATTACAGACCCATCATACCGAAGACGTCATACTGTATAAAACGAAATGCAAGAAAACTTAGGGAGTGACGTACCCATAGCTCAGGACTTCAAGACTGACCTGCGATTTCAGAGCTCGACGTCATAGCTCTTCAAGTGTACAGTGAATCCATCTTGATGGGCCTCTTCGAAGAACTAACTTGTATGTCATCCATACAAAAAGAGTGAGAACCGTGCCGAAAAACAACTAGCTTACCCCATGAATCCGAGGAATACGGGCCTAAACAACGAAAGCATTTGCGGCCTATTGTTCACCTCTTTAAGCAAACTTCCACTTTTACAACCACAAAAAAGAAGAAGACAACCGTAACCAGTGATCCAGGTTATGGGACTGAAGGTCCTTGCCTGAATCCAGTTACTACTGAACGATATAATGCCCTGCACTTTGGTGCTGTGATGGCATGTTATAAGAGTGACAGTCAAACAATAGTAGTTCAAGAGTCAAACATATATTTCAATCAAGATTAGATTGCAGAAATTAGTGTTTAATTTACGTTACCTTAAAATTGAAAATTCCCACGAGGGAAGGCAGACAGTCAGTATATAGCTTCCTCCACTATCATTTTGGTTGCCCCAAGTGGGCCTGGTCTGGCTAGGTGGTTAAGGCGATCGAATCGTAATCTAAGTATCGCGGGTTCGAATCCTCGTTCCACCAAACATGCCCGCCCTTTCAATCTTGAAGCGTTATAATATGTGGCCAACTATTCGTTGGCACAAGTGTTGGCGGTGGGAGGTGATGAGTAGCTGCCTTCCCTGTAGTCGTATACTACTAAATTTGGGACGACTAGCACAGATAGTTCTCATGTACTTTTACGCGAAATTAAAAAAAACGGAAAAGAATCACACACAATAATACACTCGTAGCTCTTAAATGTGATGTGTAATAAATTGTTTGCTTGTTTGTCATCAGATCCCAACATAGACCCTCTGATACAAAATATAACATCCTAATCATTAAATCACACCGAGCCTAACATTTTTCCTTTAACAGGAAATAAGTTTCTCTCTTTATTCTCTGTCGAGGTCTTTCTCTCACGTTATTACATAAGTTAGAGATATTGGGTTGCGCCTTTATTTATTTAAACTGAATCTACCTACAGATATAAGTTTAACAGTACTCTCATGCTTAAGCAATAAATAATTGCCACTATTCCTTAGCTAAGTGTATTCAGTCATAATATTTCATTATTTCACACCATCAAATATAGTATCTCACATGAAGGCGGATGTATCAACATAGTACCTCATATAAAGTCGGAGGTCTTAAATTAATACCTAGCCTGAAATCAGATGTATCAACATAATATCTCGTATGAAAGAAGATACATGAATATAGTATCTCACATGAAGGAAGATATTTCTAACAGCAGTTTGGGCACACAAACCAAACTTTACTGAAGCATTTAGATAAGTAATATAAATAACACTGCTGTTCAATAAAATGAGAAACAAAAAAGTGTGTTTTTCTTTTAGTTTATTATATATTAAATTTAAAACAATGTATTTTGTATCATTTTATTTACTTATGAGAAATACTTGAAAAATCATTACACAAAAATTTAGTAAATAATAGCAACTATGACGAAAAACATGTTTAATAATTATACAGAATTTCGGTAAGTAGTATTAGCTATAACTGAAAACCTTTTTTTGGTTTTATTCGTAAGGTTAATTAAATGTACTGACTTTTGAACTTCCAAAAAGGGACATTGAACACACTTAATATTTTGAAATGTGAGAGCGCTACAACTGAACACCTAACCCTACTATTCAATTAAAAGATAGTCGGTATTGAAGTCAGATACTCTCCCACAACTGTATGATAAAATGATTAATTCTTGTGTTCCACATACTTTAAATATCAAGAACTGAAACATAACATGTGTATTTCCACAATGCAATAAAACATCGAAATAAGAGCTAGCTCTACGGTCCATCAAGGATACCTCACAGCTGCAGGTTTTGAAGCCCAGATGAATGGTGCTTAAAAACCAGTTGAATCTTAAGAGAGAGAGTCGTATTTAAATCCGATTTACGTGATGTATCGATTACGTGAAGCCGAGAAAAAAACTGAAAATATAAGTTATTAATAACAGAAATATGTATAATTCTTTAAGCCTAACGATATCTTGATTTAATGTCTTAAAATTTTTAATTAAGTAAGTACGATATTTCTTGCATTTATAATACATTTTCACATTAGACACTGACAATAAAGTATAAAATCTGACTTATTCCACTTAAGAAAATTAAGTTATTTTATTTAGTCCCAAAGTTACTTAGTTTAAAAGATCGTTACTCACATTTTTAAACAACAAAACAAGAATCAAACTAGTTAATTCAACCGATACAAATCTTTATAAACTATACAGAAGTAAACCAGCTTGTATCTTTAACTTCTATTAACTCGCTTTAACAACACACTTTATTAATTAAATAAATCACCTAGACACAGTTAGTTTCATAAGGTATATCTCAGTTATATAACATAAGTATTTTGTTATGTAATAACAATGGCTATATAGTATGTATTAGGGTTTCAGCTAGGTTTTCCTAAGGATACACCTCACTAGACTACATAACAAGAATATAACTGGTTTTATTATTCGAAGGTAGTTTTCACAATTAAAACTGCTTTCGTCACCGCTATTGCAGAAGATCAAAACAGTATTTCAATTTAGTATTTACTTTTAATATTGTAGAATAAAGGAAAATGTGGGTTGTTATAAATATCTATTGCCACGGATATGTTACTTAGTAATTTATAAATTTACATGTTTAATAATTTAAAATATTGTTTTAAAATTGAAATTCAAAGAAACACATGACGTAAAGAACTAACGTGCAATTGAGAACATGTCACTGCACTGTGGTTTTGAATATTTTAAATTTAACTTAAGTTGAAGATGAAATAAATAAGTGATACAAATTGGGTAGATCGAGCAGACCCTCTGTGACACAGCGGTATGCATTCGGGATTTACAACTATAGTGAGCAGGGTTTGATATCCATGGTGGGCTGAGAACAAATACCGAATTTTGTAGCTTTGCGATTAATTACAAACATAATATATAGATCAGAAAACTTCTCCAGACAATGTAAAAAACAACAACAACAACAACACAAACTCTACAAAATTCTTCACAGTCAATAAATTCCTCGTCTAAATTGGTTTCATTATTTACAAAAAAAAAAATCTCAGGTTTGACATAATAAAAACAGTAAATATAAAATATATTAGTAGGTATGATTAATAAACTTCATATTCTTGCTCTAAGACGAATTGATTATTTCTACTTGTATCAGTTAACACTTTAATCATAGTTATGTGTTTTCATGAACATCTGTTGACTGTTCTTAATTAAATACATTAATAAAGCTATCAGTCACCATCGTCTTACTGACAAATGAATGTACATGATTTATAATATTGTCTTTTACAAAATACAGATTATATCCTTTTCTAAGTTCTTGGTTAATTTAAAGATAATTCAAACAGTTTTCTCATGATAATATCTAAATTATGTTTTCCTTATTTGTAGATATTATTGGGAGATCAACTTCACATGAAACTTGTCCTTCTGTATTTCTTACACTTATTCTAAGCCTACACAAAAATCAACCAAGGGTATTTAAGTTAAGAGTGTTTTGGTCTCTGGATCAAGGCATCCCACTGTACTTACACGCAACAATCCTTCACAGATTCAAAATTATCTTAATTAAAGCATAATATATACAGAGCTATTCAATGTTTAATTCTGCACGCGTGTGAATAACTTATTTAGAAAATAAAACTACTTTGATTCTCCACGTTCTCAGATTCTAAATATACTGCAGTATACAGCATGCGAGAAGAAGATGGAGTATGACAGATCAGAATTTTTAACGTTTCGTCTGTAGTTGTCATGGCAACTGTGTAACACAAAACAAACCAAATCTACATCTGTTTCTCGCAATATCGATTGTAGAAAAATGAAAATAATCCACTTAACAAAGAAAACACACAGTAATAACTACATCGTTAAAAAACCATAGCTAGGCAAAATCGAAAGTCACCACAACCTGAACGGATAAAATTCCACACAAACAAAGCTCAGCCTTACTATGTAACTACTGGCATGTGCCTTCTTTCAAACAGTTAAAATATGAAAAACAAAATGTGCAGATAAAAAATACAGTTGCCTTTTATGCAAAATTTCGAATAAAACTATATACTACGTTATTCCTCCCACCAGCAGTACTGATACTGAATGGTATTCTCGAAACGGTAACTTTTAAAATGTGAACTTCAGATATCGTATTGAATCAGAATATGTTTCCCATACAGTTGCAACAGTCTGCAGTAATATGCAAATAAGTTGAACTTAATTCAAACTCCTAATATAAGTTATGATATGTATAAAATTAATACATTTAATCTCACTTCCTATAGTTTGTTTAGAACATTCGAGTAAAGCTATAAAGCGCTATTTTTGCTAGCTGATCCTAATTTTTAATACATACAAATTCTTAACAACATTACAGAACTGGTTTGTTCGATCACGTTTTCGTTTTCTCAATTCGAAATTCCCACCTGTGAAATCTTTAGGTTCTCCACGACTCAACCACAATCGGAAACTTGATTTTATTTGAAGTATGCTATTTCCCCGAAAAGAAACCGAAGGTAACCTGGAGGACTCTTGTATTTTAACTACTCGCACCACGGTACAGTGGAGTTGTCCGGCAGGTAATCATCAGACACTAAAATGACGTCACATAAGAGAAGCTTTCACGTTGCAATTTGTACTGTCGTGACGTCATTAAAACGTACGAGAAGTACTATACACTCTCTACACTTCAACCCAGAGTGACATATGAATTTCAAGAAATAAAGATATTTCACACCCTTAATTTGGGTTACATTTACTTATGAAGAACACTTTCGGGGACCTTACAGAAGTACTTCTAGTAATTTTGAATATTATTTTAATTACGGAAAGCAAAATATTCTTCTTTTAAGGTCTTCATAGTCCTTTGGATCCTTATCACCATCTTCTGCTTAAATTAGATTTTTCATAAAAACATAGACTGAAATGTAGCAGTTAATTAACTAAAAAACACATCATGGAATATTCCCGAGAGGTTTCATAAAAAACCCGCTCTTTGGAAAAGATAATTTTATTATAAAGTTTTGTCATTTCCTAGTAAAGTCGTCGGAAAAAATTCACTGTCTTGAGACATTCGCAATAATTTCATAAATCTTATATAAAACAAATTAAATTGTCTGTGTGTTGTTAATAATGTGTACAGTAAGATATGCGACACTATTAACGGTCTTGAGAAATAACTACACTTGATTTTGAAAATAATTGTAATTTAAATTATAATTACTTTTATCATCAGAAACATAAGACGGATGAGAAGTAAGAAACAGTAAACTAATCAATAATGAAGTGAGTATATCCAATATTTTAACCTTTATTACAGACAAAACATGTACTTTGATAAACTGTACAGATGTTAGTATTTGTTAGTGAAAGGATAAAAGTGCATTCGAGTCCTTGTCAGTGAGATGATAGAGACAAAATTCGAATGTGCACTACAGCAAGAAGAGATATAATTATAGAAACTTATACTTTGGTGATTAAAATTATAAAAATAAAGAGTACAGGTCAATTACAGTTAATAAAGATAAAATTGATTTAAATTTAATTAGAGGATATGTAAGAGAAAACTTAATCACACTTTTAAAGAAAATGAAAGAAAACGCTGAAAACACAAAGGAACGTGAAAGTTTCACGATATTATTAAAGTAGTTATTCGTTTTTCAATAGAAAAGGTCCGGCATGGCCAGGTGGGTTAAGGCGTTCGACTCGTAATCTAAGTTTCGAATTCCGGCCACACCAAACATGCTCAACCTGTCAGCCGTGGGAGCATTATAATGTGATGGTCAATCTCACTATTCGTTGGTAAAAGAGTAACCCAAAAGTTGGCGGTGATGACTAGCTGACTTCCTTCTAGTCTTACACTGCTAAATTAGGGACGTTTAACGCAGATAGCAATCGAGTAGTTTGAGCGAAATTAAAAAACAAATCGAATAGAAAACAAAGTGCATTACAAAACCCAAGCTACTGTTTTCTTCCAAAAATCTCTAGGTGTCTGCCAGATCGTATCTGTTTTAAAAAGATGTATAAATACTTTATCTGTGGATATAAAGTTTACTACAAATATATACATGAGTCGAGCATACAAATCTGAACACCTCAGGAAACAGTAATATTATTTGAGATACCCACAGGTCTTACATTTCTTGCTGCACATAGCTTTGTAGGATATAAGCTCTTTCGAAATTACTAAAGGTAAATCCATAAGATGCCAATGGATATCTGTCCTGTTCAGCTGTGTGAATGTGTTATATTGCAAACAGACACTATCAATGTGAACTCTTTGACAAAATTGTCCATTTTATTAGTCCATTACTCTGTATTTTACCTCCCAGGTGACTTAGGTTACCGTTGTTATAACGAGGCAGGAAAACAGTTTTTTTCTATAAAGATGGATACAACTTTTTTTAGTGTGGAAGATCTAAAATATTTGTTGCTTACAGGTGTTTTTAAACTCGTAAATGTTGTTAATTTTAGAAGTCACACAAATAGTCCGCTTACAGGAAGCGATTATCATTATGGAAAACTGTACCAATCCTTTTTTACGTATCTTAATCACAAATATGAGGTTAATAAACTGCTGTAAAACACATAAAATACATTGAACACACAAATATCTGTGTAATGGATGATAAGATCAGTTTTGTTTTTAAAAAGCACCAAATAATTGTTACTATACTTTTTAAGAATCACAGATGAAATGATTAACAAAAGAAAGCTTGGTTGTTTGGGAATTTCGCACAAAGCTACTCAAGGGCTATCTGTGCTAGCCGTCCCTAATTTAGCAGTGTAAGACTAGAGGGTAGGCAGCTAGTCATCACCACCCACCGCCAACTCTTGGGCTACTCTTTTACCAACGAATAGTGGGGGATTGACCGTCACATTATACACCCTCACGGCTGGGAGGGCCAGCATGTTTAGCGCGACGGGGGCGTGAACCCGCGACCCTCGGATTACGAGTCGCACGCCTTACGCGCTTGGCCATGCCAGGCCAAGAAGGCTTGAAGGAATGTCAAATGGTAATGGATTTTTAACAGTACACCCACATTTCACTTATAGCTGAAAATCGACTTTGTATTAAATTGAAGAAGAAAAACACATCAAATTATATGTTCATGAAATTGTGTCAGTAGAGTCATTTTTAAAAACAACTATGATCTTATTTATTTTGGTCGTAATGGTAGCAAAAGTAGAAACTTCGTCTCTATTTTGAAACAATTTTAACATGACTAGTCATAAAATAATGGAAACGACGAAATTTTAAAAACAAAATTACTTTATTTTGATTGTTATTTGTATTTTTCTAGTCCAGCCTTTTCTAGAAATTTGTAGAAGATTCTTGAGAGTAGTACACAATATTTCTTTTACGAATATGCACTAGAAAATTCTTGAAATTTCGAATGACGCGCTTGATTCATATAAAAACCGAGAGACAGTAATACATGAAGAATGTTGCTTTTTCTTTTTTAATTTCGCACAAAGCTACTCGAGAGCTATCTGTGCTAGCCGTCCCTAATTTAGTAGTGTAAGACTAGAGGGAAGGCAGCTAGTCATCACCACCCACCGCCAACTCTTGGGTTACTCTTTTACCAACGAATAGTGGGATTGACATTATAACTCCCCAACTGCTGGGAGGAGAAGCATGTTTAGCGCGACGAGGATGCGAACCCGCGACTTTCAAATAACAGGTCGCACGCCTTAACACGCTTGGCCATGCCAGGCCGAAGAATATTGTGAGTCATCTACAATCAGAATGCTGTGTTACAACTGTGATTAGCTCGAACTAATCGGAAAACAACACAATTTGACAAGCAACATTTATAGAATTTTAACATTTTAAACCGTTCAACCTCAGTTAATCAACTTTTACGTTATTATTACTTCGAAAATATTAAATATATTCGGCGGAAAATTTCAGTTTGTAAGGATGTGCAGTCTATCAAACTAGCTAGCTTAAACAAGGAGGGACAGTATCAACGTCTGTAAGTTTATAAAACTGTTGTATACAATCCATAATTTGTAATAACTCTTAGTGATAACAGTTTTCATAAATTGTAATTTTTGTATTAAAATATATTTGTCTTAAAAAAGAATATTGTTTGTTTCAATCTCGTTGCAAAATATCATAAATTTAATACGTAATGTAAGTAACAAAACAAAGAGGAGACTCGTCAAGGATAAAAAATAATACGTAACAAGTTGAATTTTATTCACGCCATGTTCTAGAGATCTGGTAGAAAAACGTATATATTTAAAACTGCTTGTATGTGTTAGGAAAAAATTTTTAATGAAGTGGAGCGAACAACGTTTCGACCTTCTTCGGTCATCGTCATGTTCACAAAGAAAGAAAGAGATGACTGACAGCTGACCACATGTTTGAAGAGGGTTGTGTAATTGATTGTAGGAATGTAGAGGGCGTGCTTAAATGTTTGATGTTTATTTTGAGCTTGAGTTGTTGTATAAGTAAGGCTTCTTTAATTTTGAGTTTGTTTATGTTGGTTTCTTTATTTAGTAATTGAGTGTTTTTTATGGTTATGTTGTTTTTTTTGATTTGCAGTGTTCGAAAACGTGTGAAGGTGACTTTTTGTGTTCTTTTTCAAATACACTGCTGGCCAAAATCTTTAGGCCAATGAACGTAAAGACAAAATATACACTTTACGTTGTTAGACACAACCACTTATTTGAGTAGAGCTTCGAAAGATGAAAATATGAAAAGGGAAAATAAAATACACAACTTTTTTACCATTTAATGGGGAAAATGTGAACACTATGAAATTTCCCTAAATACTAGCTGGTCAAAAGTTTAAGACCATACTGAAACGAAGCGTTAATCGGTAAACACGTAACGAAATTTAGTCATTTGTGTTCAAGCATTAGCGTTGTCAACATCTCCCACTAACATCTCTTGTATTAATTTGGGGAAAAAAAAAAAACATGGCAAAGGCTGAAAAGTTGACATAGTTGAGCGTAGTAAAACTGCTGTTGCAAATTTCTTAAACAACCTTGAGGGATACGGAACGAGAATTACAAGTGGTCGGCCAAAGAAACTTTCGCCAACGTTGAGTAGGAGGATTCGACAGGTTGTCCGGCAAGACAACAGCCGATCGTTGAACCAGATTAAGGCCCTTACGGACGCATAATGCAGCTCAAAAACAATAAGACGGCATTTACGAGAGAAAGACTTTAAAAACTGTAAACGTCTTCAAAGACCACGCCTCCTTCCAGCTCGGTTAAACTTTGCTGAGAAGCACCAAACATGGGATGTAGTAAAGTGGACAAACGTTTTGTTCTCTAATGATAAAAAAATTTAACCTGGAAAATCCAAATAGCTTCAAACGTTACTGGCACGATAAGAATATCCCACCGGAGACATTTTCTACACGACACAGTGGAGGAGGTTCCATTATGATCTGGGGTGCTTTCTCCTTCCATAGAACAATGGAGCTTTAGGTTATACAGGGGTGTCAAACAGCAGCGGCTACATTGGCATGTTGGAGAGAGCATCATTATTGTCTGAATGCCCTCGCTTGTGTAGAAATGACTAGATTTTTCAGCAGAACAACGTTGAAATCCACAATGACCTCAGAACAAAGGACTTTGTCACGGCAAATAACGCGATTCTTTTGGACTATCCAGCATGTTCACCCGAAGTGAACCCAATGGAAAATGTTTGGGGATGGATGCAAGTAAAGTCTGTAGAAATGGACGTCAATTTTAAACAGTGCATGATCTTCATGAAGCCATCTTCACCACTTGGAAAAACATTCCAGTCAGCCTTCTGCAAACGCATCTATCGATCATGCCAAAGCGAATGTGTGAAGTTATTCGCAATGACGGCCGTGCAACTCACTACTGAGACCTCTTCTTGGGCATTTCCTACCCTTTTTATGACTTCTTCTTGGTATAGTCTTAAACATAGTGTTCACATTTTGCCTATTAAATGTTAAAAATGTTTTTTCTCCCTTTTCTTATTTCCATCTTTCGAAGCTCTTCTCAAATATGTGGTTGAGTCTAACAACGCAAAATGCATATTTTTTTCTTTATGTTGATTGGCCTTAAGATTTTGGCCAGCAGTGTATATACTGTTCTCTACAAGTGGGTTTTCTCGTCATTAAGAAGTTAGAAAAACGATGGATTTTGGCTACACATTCTACAAAATAAAGGTGCTGAAGAAGTTAAGGAAAATAGATATTTATTGTTATTTACGTTTATGAGTATATTAATTACAGTTAGATTAGAGCTTAATGTTCAGAATCGATTGTTAGACACAGTTTTTTAACATGGATTATCATGTTCATAAGACCTCAAAGACACTCCTTAATAATATATCTCCGTCATAATTTTATTTATGAAAATCGTGCTTAATGAAAAATAAACTCTTTTATAAATGAAGTGAAATAACCTCGAATGTTTCCTTTTGTAAAGCCAAGGTTACAATGAAGTTGTTGATGAAATATAAAATACAAAGATGTCATCACGAAAAGTATAATAAATAACCTTATGTGTGTGTTTGAAGGATCATAAAGGATCATAGTGAAGGTATTTTTGTTTCTTTCATAATTTTAGCGTGAAGCTAAGCAAAGACTTTGTGAGCTCAGCAGTCGTTTATTCTGAACTAGAGAAAAGACAGCTATAAAAAGTTATTCATTGTCAACTGTATTGGAATTTTACTGTCCCTCTTGTAGTAGATCTATTTTCCTAAAGTGCGTTAGAAATATTTTGACAGCGAGACACGAATAATGAACCCTCCAGTTACGTTAACACGTGCTCTCTTAGTGAAGAATGAAACGATAAATTAAATAATCGAACTCCGGTTTTGTATTAGTGAACTAAAAAATGCGCTTTACGAAAGTGATGATAAAAAGTTTGAATGATGAATGATAAAAAAGTATCTAAGGTAAAAAAATAAAAAGGAAAAAACTTCATTTCTAAGTTCTTGTTGTTTGATTAGTTTTTTTTTACTCTGAAAAATGATTTTCTTCTACAATATATTGTATAATTTACATAAATACCTAGATATATGTATAGCATGTACTGAATAGTATAGATGATACTTTTGAATGATGACTCGAGTATTAAAATAAATTAGTACTTTAAATATCTGAAACTTATTAATATTATTCTTTGTTAATAGTCTTTGATATAACTAGACGTGCAAAATAAAATCTAAAAGCAAAATAATCATGTGAAATACAAAATAAAGAAGCTTTATGGAATTTAATTTTGTTAAAGGTACAACTCATAAATACAAAATATAAAATACAATTCAAATTTTGAAGCATAATAAGAAGATAATTTTGTTCAAGGTAAGTGGAATACGTCATTATTTGAATATGATTATGTTTTGACTGAAGGTAAGGGAGCAACCCAATTATTTAAGTATAAATGATAAACGTTTCTAAGAACGTGGATTACATGATTTTTTGTTGTAAATACAATAATATATTTGTTATGTAGTTAGGACGCTCGTCCCATATTCCGAGGGTCGCATGGTCGAATCAACGTCACACATACTCGCCCTTTCGTCGGTAGGGGTGTTATAAAGTCATGGTAAATCCCACTATTTATTCTTAAAATAGTAGCCCTACAATCGTCGGTGGGTCTTTAACTGCTATATTAAGGACGGCTAACGGAAATAGCCCTCGTAAAGCATAGTGCGAAATTCAAACAAAAAATTATTTATCAACTGACATTTTCTGATCAAGCAGTTGATCAATAAAATAGAAGTTCCCTCTTTTACAGTTATTAGATTTGTCCAATATTCCTAACAATTTTCTTAAAAATAGTGAAATTAATATTTAATCAAATATAAAAATTATCAGAAATAACCACTTTATAATGAAACATCTGATTTTCTAAATCTATCCTTCTCTGTTTAATAGCACGATGGCAATCTTTGGTAGTTAAAATATTAGAATTATTCTGCACTATCCATCAGTACTGCTAATAGTTAAAAATTGTTTTCCTGAAAAATGTAGTTCATGAGAGAGTAAAAATCTGAAGTTTTCCTGATTGTGGATATTCTGCATCGGACTTATAAGGACGGTTTAGTTTTAACATTTATTTCTTAAACTAATAAAATATTCGTTTTATTGTATGATGAATTTATTAAGTTTTTGTCCTACATTTTCTGTCAGGACAAATTAATTAAAAACAAACAACCATGTAAATCTTAGTGTAACAACTGTGAATTGTTGGACTATATTGTGACAGTTAATACACTTACAGCTATATTACAAACAAAATAAACAAACACAATTATTACTGAAATAAACATTTAATGTACAATAGCTGTTACATTTAAATGGGCGAAAAATATGTAAACAAACATTTTATTACTTTTGGTTTAATATTTTATTCAAGTTTTAATATTATATGTCGTAATAAGTATACACTGCAATAAAGGAAATCATAAAAAACATGAAGAAAACGCTTGTGAATTGTTGAACTAAAGCCACAGTCTCTTAAATTTCAATAATAGTTATGAATGTTCCGATATGTTAAAACGTTAAGTTTTCAAAGTTTATATTTAATTTGCTTGTACATAAATGTAAATAGTTAAATTACTGTGTAAGTTTCTGATAACCCAATAATATCAATGATACTGAATTTAAATATTTTGTGCAATTTTGTAAGTAACAATCCCATTCGTGTAACTGTATAGTGTGGAGATAAAATCCATCTTGATTTCTCTTAACTCTAGAGAGAACATATTAACAATGGCGGTTTTATAAATTCGTTTATTTATTCTATTTTGCAGTTTTGAAGAAAAATCATGTTGGTTTCCGAGCTTTTCCAATGATAAACATATCTTGGCTGTCAGAATTTTCAATAAGAATAACAACGTTTTCCTTGAGATGTCCTTGTTTAGTGTGAGGTTTAACGATAATAAGTTCATCATAATTGTTCACATGTCTATCAGACAGAGGTCGCTGGATATATTCTTTAATAGCTTTTGTTTGTTTTAACGCTGGTGTTCCTCTCTGAAGATGTAGAATATAGTTATATTTAGTGGCGCAACACTCAAAATTTGAGTAATAATTTTACTATAACATGCATAAAAACATATAAACGTTTCTATGAAAACTATAAATTGTGAAATTGGTTTCAGTTATCTCATAAATGTTTTCTTGAAACTAGGAAAACTATTTCACACATTGTTTCACGTAGTGAATAAAGAATGATATACAGCAGACAATAGTTTAAATACTGTTTTCCATTTATATTTTGCACGTTCACAAAGGATAACTAGATTGTTTATATTATTACCTGGACAAAATGAAAGTACAGTTATAATTAAATGTTAAGTGTTCTACTCAATTTATTGTTACATAACTAGACAAGATAAAAGTACGATTATAATTAAATGTCAAGTGTTCCACTCAATTTATTGTAATAAAACTAGACAGATGAAAGTACTGTTAAAATTAAATGTCAAATGTTCCACTCAGTTTATTGTTTTATAATTTAAACATGAAAAGTTATGTGATCTGAACTACAAATGACTGGTTATTTACTTTATGTTACAGAGAGAAATATTTTTCAAACTGTCTTTTTTTTTAACTTTGGAGTAAATCACGCACCTAATGGTGCTTTAAAATATTCAATAATTCATTATCAGTAGTAGAAGTATGTATGTGAATGAAAAATTACGAAAGGTCATTCTGATCTTTATGTTTTCCTGATGTTATTAATGCTATGAACATTAGTAAAGGTAATCAGACTTATCAGACCTCAATAGTATCGAACACGTGTTGGTAGGCCTATTTTGGAAAAAAGATCTCATGCATTCAAACAACTCTGAACATTAAAGATTCTCTGAACGCATCTTTTTCAGTAGTTGTGGATAACCCAAGGTATTAACAACATTGATTTTAAACATGCAACATCTGTTTGATATTGTACACGTAGTTTGACGTAGTGTTCATTATATTAAAATGGATTATTTTTAACTGTAAAAATATAAATTTACTTGAACCAAATATAAATTATAACGTAAGATGAATAAGAACTTAATTGAATTTCGAACCAAAGTATTCCTTTCTTCAAGGTCGTTTTCATATATCGTCTCCAGGGTTGTTCGTTTGGTCACTTTTTGCTTTCTTAATATATTAGTTTTTGTCTTCTTAACGTTCTTTGTAGGGACCTTCTTCTCACATTCAGGGATCAGCGGCATAGCCTCCAATATATCCAATTCATTAGTTGTTATCTTTTCATCTCCAAGCTGTTTGTGTTCGACACGGTTTTTCAAAATATTCCGTTCTTTCCAAGTTTTTTCTTTCCAGATGTAGAAACAACAAAGAACGCTGCACGATCATTACAAAAAGTAAATAAATAAGAATCACGTGTTTTAAGACCATTAAAATACATATTATTATTAAATAAGCTATGGATAATAGGTTACAGTTATAACTATAAATGTGTTTCATGCTTAACCAACAAATAATTGTATGGATTCTTTAGACACTTGTATTCAGTTATAATGTTTCAAACCATGGAACGTAGTACTTCACATGAACCAAAATAATACGTCATATAAAGGTGGAGATCTCAAATTAATACCTTGCTTAAAACCAGATCTATCAACATAGTGTCTCGTAAAAAGGCAGATACATGAATATAGTACCTCACATGAAAGCAGATGTTTCTAACAGCAGTGTGAGTACAGAAACCAATATCTTCAAATCATTATTCCTTGTGTTCCACATACTTCAATTGTAAAGAAATTGAAAATAACATGTAACTTACCACAAAGCAATAAGACATATCAAAATGAGTGCTGTCCACCAAGCATATCTTGTAACTGTAGATTTTGAAACCGAGGGGAGCTTAGCCTTCGGAACCACTTCAGTTGGATCTTAAGACAGAGAGTCGTATTTAAAATCAGTTTACTTACTCTACCGATTTCGTAAAACAGATAAAAAATTTCAAATATAAGTTAACAATAATAGTAATGTGTATAATTCTTTAAGCCCAACAATAATCTTAATTTAACATATTTAAAATTTAAATTCAATAAATACGATATTTCTTCACGACAAGAAATCCACTTGAAATGAAAATGTATCTCAGAACGGCTGGTATGGGTATTAACACTTGTATTGATAAGCAGAGAATAACGTTTTAAAACGTTAATACACGTACCAGTTGTTGTGAGATACAAATACGATATTTCTTGCATTTATAATGCATTTTAATACTAAACAGCGCCCGGAATGGACAGGAAGGTTAATCCATTCGACTCGTAGTGTAAGGGTCGCGGGTTCGTATTCCCGTCGCACCTAACATGCTCACTCTTTCAGCTAAGGGGGGCGTTATTATTCGACAGTGAAACCCAGTATTCGTTCGTGAAAGAGTAGCTCAAGACTTGGCGGTGGGTGGTGATGACGAGCAACCTTCCCACTGAATCAAATATCTCACCATTTTCTTCAAGATATTTAACTTATTATACAACTCAGCATGAAACACTTAATTATATTGACTTCGACTCACCAAAGCTGTAAGGATATATAACAGAAATCAAACAAACCCTCTCTGATTAACTGCTATTCACTTACCGTTTCAAGCTTTATAATTAGTTTCTTCACTCATTATGGTACTTAATTTTTTATATGTAATGAATCCTGCCCACTGTCTGGTAAGTTTTCTTTAGAGCACAAAAATATTGACAGGAATTTTTTAAAAGTTTTCTTTACCAAACGTTTAGTGTAAATTTCATATATGACTAATAGTAACATTTCGGTAACAAACATTCGCTAACTTGATAACAATTCTTTTATTTAGAACCGCTAACGTTTTCATGATCAAATATTATTATTATCTTACATTAAAACATTTGTTTTTATTTTGACAAATTACTTTTCTGTTATTTGAAAAAAACAAAATTTTGTGTGCAGAATTTATTGAACTAACGATTTGAGAGTATGTGTGTATATTTTCTTCTAACACAGCCACATCGAGCTATTTGCTGAGCCCACCGAGGTGAATTGAACCCCTGATTGTAAATCCGTAGACTTACCGCTGTACAAGCGGAAAGCTGTTTTCATACACATAACGTTTTATAATTGAAGATCTTCAGTTCTTCTTCGTGATGACGTGAAGCACACAGGTGTGTGGTAGAAATACCGATATGTTTGTTTGTTATTTAATTTCGCGGAAAGCTACGAGATGGCTTCCAACGCTTGGTGTTCCTAATTTTCAAATCATATACTTGAGGAAACACAGTTATTCAGTACTAGTTGTCTGAATGTTTTAGCACATCTTAAACCCGTGTAAGGGGATTGACCGTTATATTAAAATCCCTAACTTGTACCACTATTTTTCTTCTTGCTAGAAACCCATAATACACTCGAAGTAAAGTTTGTTTCTTTGTTTTTCAATTCAAAGGAAAGCTACACGAGGACTATATGCGCTCGCCATCTTAGCAGTGTAAGACCAGAGAGAAGGAAACTATTTATGATCGCCAAAGGCCAACATTTGAGATACTCTTCTACAAAGAAATAGAGGGATTGACTGTCACTTTATAACGCTATCACTGAAAGAGCGATCATGTTTGGTGTGACGGGGTTCGATCCCGTGACCTGTAGATTAGGAGTCGAGTGTCCTACCAGTAAACAAAGATTTATATAAAATTATTATAACTCTCATTATAAAATAATGTTAAACAAATTACTGATTAATACCTCATTATGTGCTAGAATCACCAAGTAGATACCTTAAGATATATTTGAAATCTCAATGGTATCTTAATATGAAAATAGTGGCGCCAAGTAACATTCAGTCGTATAACTTAATACATTTATGTAAACATAGAATTTCTGAGTAAACGTTTTCTTCATAGTGTTAGGAGTCTTTCTCTTAAAACCAAACTTTGGAAAATCTCTGTTTAGAGGCCCGGCATAGCCAGGTGGGTTAAGGCGTTTGACTCGTAATCCGAGGATCGCAGATTCGAATCTCTGTCGCACCAAACATGCTCGCCCTTTCAGCCTTAGAGGCGTTATAATGTGACGGTCAATCCCACTCTTGGCGGTAGGTGTCTTACCTCTAATCTTACACTGCTAAATTATGTATGGCTAGCGCAGATAACCCTCGTGTAGCAATATATATATATGTAATTGTTAACTATTTTACCAAAACAATACCACTTTATCATATATATGTTTCTATGTAAATATAAGATTTTGACAAAGAAATATTAACATACTATGTCGTTACAACAACTGTTGCCACCTTCTGGAAAAGCTTTTCCGAAAAAAGGAAAGCTGTTTAATACACTAAAAACCATGAAAGTTATGAAGAAGTGTCTTATTATAACAATGTGTTTTAGACATTTATTTACTCAGTGTTAATTTTTATTGTCTTATCAACGAGTTTATTATCAAAAAACAAATTTATTGTATCAAAACTACATTATATTAAAAGTCTTTCATCTATTTGTGTTTAATGTGAACAGTTTAAAGTAATTGAGTATCATATATACTTACAACACCTGTCAGCATCTCTTTGGTATCCTCGAGTACAGTTGAGATTCTCGGCTGGAACATACACTGGAGAAAACAACAGTTAATATTTTTTTTAGCACGTTTTGTGTCACCGTTGGAATTTTAAGATTTTCACAATGAGCACGACGCACTAGTTATAATATTAATTATGACTCACTCTGTAAAATAACAACATTAATGTTACTTTAGTGAGAAAAATAAAACGCGTCGTGCTTCAAAACAGTTTCTTAACAGTAGACTTTTGTTTCTTTATTAGTTTCTGAGTTAACTGATGAAATTAATCACACAAACTTGGAAATTTATGAAATTACACACGATCTTTTTTTTTATTGGTACATTTGATTTCTGTTGGTGTTTCCCTTGTAAAATTCTTATTTGTCACAGTTAAAATGTTGTCACTGTTTATGTTGATATCAGTATTGTAAATACAGGTTCTTTTGGGAATATTACGTTGGTAAAATGTATCAGTATATGATTGTGTCTTGCAAACAACAAAATATCAAATAATATCTTTATAATGCAGAAGTTGCATGAAATGCATTCCGAGTAAATTTTTCATTTGAAGTTAATACAAAAGCAAATACTTAATTTTTTGTGGATTTATCAAGATAAACAATATTTGGATCTAACACCTTTTGCTGTAAATTTAAAGTATTGTTTATTCAGAATACGTTATCAAAAAACAGTTTGTAGATAGTTTGTGTCTTTACAGTTTATAAGATTTTTCTTCAGTATACAGAAGTTGAGTTCATTATATCAAAATAACTTTGGAGCCTCACAACTTCTCTCTACAGGTTTTCTATAATCCATCTCGTCTCTGATCACAAAGAAATCCACTGTTACTACATCAGTCACGTGACTGGTATATCTGTGTGTACAATAACATGCATATCTATTGAATTATATTATTCAGCGGATGATCTCGTTCCCAGGTTGAGATTTTTTTTTCTGCGTACTGTCGCCTGGGACACTTCAGCGGTTTTCATCTCTGGCATTTCTGTTCGTACGACTTGTTGCAGGTCTTTTTCCGAATTGTTCTAGCGAACCAAAATTATTTTTTCGATGATCTTAAGTACAATAAATATCTTTGTTTTGAAAAATTAAAATTCTCATTTGAATATATTTTCATTATGTGGGCATACAAAGATTTACATTGAAAGGTCTGTTACAAACCTTTCCCAAAAGTAACGAATTTTCAGTTACATTACACCATTTACGAAATGTTAAGCTATGTCATAAAGTAGTTCTGATAAATTCTGTTCTACCGTGACTTTATATGAGATTGAGTCACATTATTTGCCAGGTTGCATATTCAAAACTGTTTTGGTATGGCTTACTAATCCCTATAAACTATAAAGTATTATTGCTGTGAACATCAGTGGCAGCCTCTGACTAACACTGTATGTTTATTATACGAGTACCGATAAGATTACGAGTTCGTCTTTATCACTGCCCTAAAATAGCTCTTTTCAGGGCATCTTTAGCATCAACTGATGGAATGTGATGCATCTTCCAAGAGTATATTACAGCTGTCAATATCAACATCTTCAAATAATATGTCGACCCACTTAGCACCTTGGAGTTGGGCAATATCACCCATTACTGGAGTCCTGATTTGTTGGATCAGTATATGGACGAACAAAGAGTGTAGTATTGATGGTAACATTTAAAGTAATTATATGTGGATATGTTCACCAATACTTATTCATACCACACTTCAACATCGACATTTCCTCTCATTAAAATTAAGAAAAACTGATTTCATGTTATCTCTAAAGTAATAATTACTTGTAAGTACTTTTAACACAATTGTAATAACCTCTTGTATGCATTTATATTTCTGAGAAACTCACTTGAAGCTAATAAATTTTGCATACATTCTACAATGGGTAATTTAAACCTTTTTATTACAGAATTCATAAACAATTCGACGTTTCTAGGTTGTAAAGCAATGAGGAAGGAGATTTGAAATAACGGTGATATAGAGAAACCTCAGTCAACAACACGATACTCACCCAGTTGTGAGTTTTACTTAAATTCTTGTAAAAAAAAATAAAGCAAATACAATACTAATGTCATTTATAAAATACTTTATGGCAACTTCCACGTATTTTACGTCAGAGAAACAAGCCCGAAACTCAAAACAACTTTCATGTAACACAAAGAAATAGAGTCTCACGTTTTTAAATTTAACACTGCAACTCAAATAAATATACTACAGGTAACATTTAAATTCCAAACAGAGAATCCAACATCATTAGACGATAAACCAAATAATTTCTTGTAATACAAGAGCAAACACACGTTAAATCAACATAAAGAAACACTTTTATATCTATATTAATAAACTTCAGTAAATCTTGTTCGATGTATTATAAGTTGAAGATGATACTTTTACTTTATAAGATTTTATAAATTATAAAATATTCTGAGAGCACAAAGAGTAATGCAGCTAGTATTAATAGGAAATTACACGAAGGTTGTTAAAAACTATCATATCAAAATAAGACAGTTCAATGATCATCAAATTATCATTATCATTCATTATCAAATTTTTAGTGGTAGTTAAACTATATTTCAACTGTTTTACAAACGATAATTAATGACAGAATTAATTTTCATTTTTATTTGTATGAACATCCGGCTTGGTTGTTTATTAAAACATAGTACGTTGATATAAACTTTTCATTGTGAAATAATCAAGTTAATAATGATACTATTTTCATCATAATCTTACGTATACATGGGCAATATAAATAATTTTGTAGTCAATACACATGTTGAAACGAGCAAATTTGCACATTTTCACTAACATAAGGTCTGAATAAAACAACATATGAATCAAGATTTATGTGTATTTATACTAAAGCTATAAAAAATATTTAGAAATGAGTACTTTTTCTAGATTTGCGACTGTAATGTAAATCCCTTTCACTTACCAGCCCCCAAATATATTCTCCCATCATGTTTTCGTTATACGCTCCCAAGTCACAAAAGCAAAGTTTGAAAAAAATAGACCTTTTCCATTTACTTTAGGCATAAGCAATTAGGAAAAAACATTTTGTGCCCATGAACAAGAAAAGGTAAAAATTTTCTTACATAGTGTAATCTTACGTTTACACAGGCAATTATTTTTATAATCAATATACATGGTGAGTGAAATATCAAACGAAAAGGTTATGGCTGAAAGACATTTAAAAGTAAGATGAACGATTTCGATTTTGATGTTATTCCTGTTAAGTTAGTGTAGTTTAATAAATGAAAATATGGTCTTAAAAACCATGAATTTACCTCTGACATCATGTTTGTAATCACCTTCACGATTTTTGCATGTGTAAATCCCCGCCTCTTCAAACTGGATGTTGGTTAGCACTAATTTGCCACCGTATTTTATTTGCGTTCTCTCACCATTAATAATTCGTTCATTGTGATTTGAGTACCAAATAACTGGTTCTTCTCTCTCTCTTTTATGTGCTTGGTTTGAACATATTAATGTAAGAGTAGAACCACGTTCAGTTTCGTAGACGAATTTAATACCTGAAACAAGCAGGAAACTACCGAAAATATAAAATAATTGAGTGTAATTAGCCATTGAAATCTCTCTGCACTGTACTCTTTGTAAATTACTTTCTATATTGTTTCTAAGTGAAATATCAGTGTTACTATGCGCATAAAGTATTCTTGTTTGAATGACGTCATGAACTGAAGTAACATTGTTAGGTGGAAAAACGTTTTACTCACAATAATGATTGCAAAGTTTATTGTTTTCTGTAGTGCGAAAGACGCTTGAACTGAGAAATTATAATAAAAAAATTATTGTTCTCAGATGTAAGAAATAAATTTTATTGTGTATGTACAAGCAAGGAAAGGAGGTGAGATCAAGCATACTTGTTCCAGAAACTGGAAGAAGTCTTCTGGTACAATGGAATCTGACATAATTGTAAAAGGATTTCAAAAGTCAGAAGAGATGCATAAGCTCCGATATAAGAAAATGATTAATGGTGGTGATTCATCTGTACATAGAAAAATATGGACTGTATGTCTCATGACAGGAGTGTAGTACATAGAAAAAATATGGACTGTATGTCTTATGACAGGAGTGTAGTACATAAAAAAATATGGACTGTATGTCTTATGACAGGAGTGTAGATAAAATAGAGTACACTAATCATGCTGTAAGACTATATACAAACACTTTATTCCAAATAGCAGGAAAAAGTGCAAAAAACCGCAAACACTTGAGCAAAAACAGAATATTGAGATTTTAAAAATGTGCTCATGGAGCTGTTCGCCATAATGCACAAAATAGTAATTCTTTAGAGGAGCTGAAGGAATATTTAAAGAAAGCACCCTATCATATATTTGGAAATCATAGGAAGTGCAAATCCTATTACTCTTCCCATGAAGACATATCTGACATCAAAACAAGCTATTTGAATAACATACCTTATGAAACGATATTCTGAATAATGACTGCTGGTGATGCATTAGTCAGAAAGGCTCACCGTCTAATAAGTAATTGAACAAGTAATTTAGCAGAGACTTATATGCTTCTTGTGGTAAGTTTTATCGGTGACAAACAGATTCTAGAAGGTCTTTTTAAACTGCGTTTCGATATATATGTCTTGTTTTATTTAAGGCATCACCGGCTTTGTAATTTCCTTTCGTTGTTGTGCATGTCTTCAAACAAGTTATATTTTTATATGTTTATATTATGAATCAATCTTTACGTTACGAATGTTTGTTGTTGTTTATAAATGCAAGTATTTTTTCGTGTAAATATAATTTTAAAAATAATTGCTTTTTTACTTTATCAGAGTTTACAATATTGCATCACAACACAAATGGCTATATTGTTTATTCTGATATATTTTACAAAGTTACACAGTTTAACCTTACAAACAGTTTGGATTTATGTTAGTTTTCATCATGTAATATAAAAATATAAAAACATACATTAAGAAAATAGTTTATAAATACTTTCAATATTCTGTAGTTATTTCGTTGTATTATTATAAATAATAATATTTTTAATTAAAAATAATCACAAAAAATTGCTAATTTCGATCAGTTTTGAACTTATTTGGTTCAGTGACGTCAGCGGAGCTTTTCCTAGAAACTTGGCTTGTTTGTTTCTGACCTTCGAGCAATCTACTTGTGCTTGTCGTCCCTAATGTAGCAGTCCAAGACTATATAGAAGGCAGCTAGTCATCATCACCCACTGCCAATTTAGTGGGCTACTCTATTACCAACAGATAGTGGGATTGACCGTCATATTATAACGCTCCATGGTTTAAAGTGCGAGAATGTTTGGTTTGTTTGTTTTTGAATTTCGCACAAAGCTACTCGAGGGCTATCTGTGCTAGCCGTCACTAATTTAGCAGTGTAAGACTAGAGGGAAGGCAGCTAATCATCACCACCCACCGCCAACTCTTGGGCTACTCTTTTACCAACGAATAATGGGATTCACCGTCAAATTATAACGCCCCCACGGCTGAAAGGGCGAGCATGTTTGGCGAGACGTGGATGCAAGCCCGCGATTCTCAGATTATGAATCGCACGCCTTAACGCGCTTGGCCATGCCGGGCCCTAAAATCGAAGTTTAATACGTATCAGCATGTTTGGTGTAACGTGTATTCGAACCCGCGACCTTCAGATTACGAGCCGAACGCCTTAACCACGTAGCCATGCCGGACCAAGAAACCTTATTTACCAACTAAATGTTCTAAATAAGACATGGATGTAATTGTTTTGAGTCTCCTGGAGCGTTTCTTAGGCTGTTAGGGTAGGGACACATGACTGCTACAGTTAAAGTTATCATTTATAAAACAACTTATTACATGCCTAATTATGTATTGTTTGTCAAGTCCAGATTTATATTTCTCTTGAAAATTGAACTTTTTCACGTTTATCTATAATAGTGTTAGTTTCCAGTAATCTATAAGTATATTATGGCAGGTTAGTTTACCTAATTCTGTTTAGAATGTGGCCTTTCCTAAAGGTGATAGTATTTCTTGAATATGTAAAATGAAACTGATATCACCAATCACCGTGTTCTCACTAATGCATACAAAGTTGACATTTTTACATACGTAAATATATATGCAATAATAAAAATAATAGTTTTTATTGCACAATAAATCTAAAGCTAGAAAGCGTGTGTGAATACAACTAAGAAGGAATTAAACATAGGCTTCGTTTTCTACATGGTAACAAACTCTGTTGATAACCGGGCAACATACCTTTTATGAGCAAAGAATTTTACACTAACTTTCTTCATTTGAAGCGTTTTCAATTTATAAAGGTCCATCTAAAAATATAAGTTTATTATATTCAAAGTGACTGACTGTACAGTATCTTGTTTGTTGATGAAGTTATGTAGGCTCATGTATCGCTGAACTAAATATCAGAAATTAATATGAGGTGTTAGTTTCTCTTTTTATATACTCAGCTAAGATAATTTGTAATTCAATAACATAACTTTAGCTTGACGATATAATATTTATTTTGCAGATAAAGTATATCTATTGTAAAGAACAACACAAACTACAAAATACATAAAACCGAAACTCATACTTCAGATAATACAGATCATAACGTTATGAAACCAAGAATACAAGAACATATTACTGTACAGTTCTCTGTAGATCACTAATAAACATGAAGATCAGCAATCTGACTATGTTGTTTATTAGTGGCAATTACTTTTATTGTTACTAGTTTTATATTTCCGTGGGTGTTATGATTGGCTTGTTTCCATTCCAGAAAATTAGTTTACTTGTTATGGGATACTATAATTGGCTTGTATGCATTCCTAAATATTAGCTTGACCAATTGTTGAGTAGAATTCGAAATAGCAAGCGAGTTCTAATAGGAAGAGTTAGTTATATGCGTGTCACGTGAGATATTATCAATGCAATAGAGATGGTACTGTACATAGGCTCCGCCTTTAAACTGGATCATCCGACTGATTGAAATATAACATATTCATGCTTTAATGTCATCTATTGGTGTAAATTAGTAATAGTTCTCTCTGGAGGAAAACTTTAAGAGAAAATATGAATCTTAGTTTGCTTTGTGGTTTTACAGGTTACGTTAAGCTGTACCTGTGGATAATTTCTTTAAAGTTTTTTAATTTCATTTTTATATTGTTATTTTAGTGTATTTCTATTCGTTATGCTCGTGTAAGTTTCAAACTTGATTGCATTTATCCCACCGCCAGACGGCTTTAACAGAAGCACTCAGAAAATAGAAATACATTACAACACTATGATCAACGAGCACACAGGTGAGTGCAGTTATACTTACCAATTCAAGCAAAAAACTGAAGATGTTTTTAGAAGACATCAATTAAAGTAACTTACGTGTAATGTCAATCATCGCTAATCGACTTATAATTCATAATAGAAAATGGAAATAGATTGTATTTTAGAAAGTTGCAGACACCTACAAAACTAGATTATAAACACTCTCCCTATCCACTTCAGAATATTTAGAATTATTACCACTGACTTATCACTATAGCAAGAACGAGAAAAATATTTTTTTTTAATCTTAACACAAAAGCTACAAAAACAGAATAATTAATCACATTAATTAGATGAATGTTACTATTAAAAACTGTTCCATTCTTTTACATATTGTACTTTAAGGCATTCTTCAAAATTAGAACTATTAATTATTTTTATACTAACAATAACTGTACAATAGATAATTATTTTTTATATAAGGAATTGCTGTATTTTAACTACAGTAAACTCTCATTGTTTCGAAGTCGCTAGAACCGAATATATCACTTGTATCGAAGTTGTTGACTGGTCCGGCCAACTGTCCATATAAATACATAGTAACAAAAGCCCCTTCAACCGAACTGCATGTATCGAAGTGTCGGCTTGTAACGATGTATAATTATAGTCCCTAGGGTGTGAAAAGCATCAATATTACATCCTTTGTATCGAACCAAGTACGAAGATATTTATTTTTCTCTTCTTCCCTAAATTAATTGTCATCGCTGCCGACCACCCGCTACGCCTCTAGCAAGTGCAATTAGTCAGTCTCCGTGCAACAATGTGTGGTGCCACCATCAAAATCTTACACTTGAGAAATAGCGGACTGCAGATGGGGTAGGAGATTAGCCTAGCAATGTTTTTACAACAATTATGGTCAGTAACACTTTAAACACCTGCCCGCCCCAACTCACTCGCCCTCCCAGCAAAAATTAGCTTAGATATAAAATTTTCAGATTATGGCTTGAGTAGATTATGCCTGGGCAGCCTGCATGCTGTGGCCTATAAAAGGCTAATCACAGTCAACTTAAACAGATCATTAATCATTGATCATGGCGAAGCGCAAGCTTGTATCGATAGAAACTAAAATTGCAGCAATAGAAGAAGTTGAAAAAAAGTTAAAACAAAAACAGAAATAGCAAAAGCATTTGATGTGCCTCTGAACACTTTGTCAACATGGTTGAAAAATAAAGAGGCCATATTGTCTTCTCGAGACAACTTTTGTCCCAATAGAAAACGCATGCGAACTGCAAAACATTCTGACCTAGAAGCGGCATTGCTTCTGTGGTTTAAAAATGCTAGATCAGAGAATGTTCCTATCTCTGGGCCTGTTATGCAAGCAAAGGCAAAAGAACTTGCTGATCAAATGGGAATCACTGACTTTTGCATGAGTGATGTGATGGGTGGTTAACCCGATTCAAAAAAAGACACGACATTCAATTTCGTACGATCTGTGGTGAGTCTGGTAGTGTAGAACCAGAGCAAACAAACCAGTGGACATCAACAACACTGCCACGCCTGCTAGAAAACTACAGCCCACGGGATGTCTTCAACGCAGATGAGTCTGGCTTATTCTTTAAACTTCTGCCAGACAAGTCTCTTATTATCAAGGGAGACTCCTGTCACGGCGGGAAGCGAGCGAAGGAGCGGCTGTCTGTTTTGGTATGCGCCAATATGGACGGCACCGAGAAGCTTCCTTTACTTGTCATAAGTGAGTGTCAAAAGCAGGTAAAAATATTTTCCTGTGTTTTCTATAGAAGTTGTTATTTTATGATTTTCTTCAGATTATTGACATGTAAATGTTTCATTTTTTAATTTCAAGACATTAACCATGTACATTTTCTTTTTAGGAAAGGCAGCAAAACCGCGTTGCTTCAAAGACGTCAAAACCCTGCCAACGCCATACAAAGCCAACAAGCGAGCTTGGATGACATCAGATCTATTCACCGAGTGGCTGAGAGAACTTGACCGAAAGTTTGTGCTGCAGAAAAGAAAGGTCCTTATGATAATTGACAACTGCCCCGCCCACTCCAACCCCACTGGACTTAAGGCCATCAAGCTGGTGTTACTGCCTCCCAATACACAAGCAAGACACAGCCCATGGACCAAGGCATCATCGCCAATCTGAAACATCATTACCTCAACCTACTGCTACAGCGTCTTATTGATTCAATAGACAATAAAAGTGTTTTCACTGTGACTGTGCTTGAAGCCATGCGACTGCTACGCTCTGCCTGGTCATTGGTAAAGCAATCAACCACAGCCAATTGCTTCAGAACTTGTGGCTTCTCCTCTCCAGAGCCAGCAGAAAACAGTGAGGACCCTGAGGATGACATACCATTGGACCAGCTCTTGACACGGGTGAATGACACTGGGTTTACGGTGGATGGCACAGCAGAGGACTACGAGACTGCTGATAATGATCTGATCACTAGCGGGCCCCTGACAGACAGTGATATTGTGGCCATGGTGCAAAATAAACAGACACCAGAAAATGATAGTGAAAGTGAAGATGACGACAATGAGGAACCCCCCATCCTAACACATTCTGCAGCTCGTGAGATGTGCCTGCAACTTCAGAGATATCTTGAACACCAGGCTAACGCAGGACAGTTTATCTCTCAATTAAACATGATGGAGCGTTTTGTGACAAAGTGCCAGAGGGACAGCAGTTCGCAAAAAAGCATTGTGCAATATTTCAAGTGACTCCAGTTAGACGTTTTTGCTGGTATTTGTATCCTGTACATTATAATTACATATGTCTATATTATGAATGTTATTTTTTTACAAGTGCTGTTAATTGTCCTTTTGAATTTCATTAAACGTGTTTTAAGTGTTTACACACGTGTGACTTCTGAGTCTTTAATCCAATTACCGGTACTGCACCAGCCGTCAGTTATAGGGTTTACCATAACCAGACTTGGCTAGTGAATGAAAAAAAAATCCTTTTTAACGAACTTCTTTTGTAACGAACAATTCTCTTTGGTCCCTACGACTTCGTTACAACGAGAGTTTACTGTATTTTTTATCTCAGGAATATCTGTGTTATAACTATTAGTTATTTTTTTTATCATGGGGATAAGTTATTGTAGCCAGTAAAACTGAAATAGAAACCTGTATAACCCGAGCGTTTACGAGAGGTGGACCTTATTTCTTCTCGGGTAATCTAGGAATGCCTAGTATAATTGAACGAGTTATATATAAAGATTTAGTTTAGTAACGTCATACAGGTCATCGAACTTTCCGGGAAGTGTTTATTTCACTGTGTAGTATTGTAAGCGTCTCATTTCCCGTGCTGTGTGGCAGATGTCTTATCTGTATATGAAAAGGTGTTGGTGGTATTTTAACTTTGGATAAAATATGTGTGTGTTGTTATAAACTGTGTTTAGGTGTTTAAGTAAAGAAAAGTATAGATAACACCTGGAGAGTGATTAATAAAAATATGTTATATAAATCAAGTATAGATAACACCTGAAGAGTGATTAATAAAGATATGTTATATAAATCAAATATAGATAACACCTGGAGAGTGATTAATAAAGATATGTTATATAAATCAAGTATAGATAACACCTGGAGAGTGATTAATAAAGATGCGTTATATAAATCAAGTATAGATAACACCTGAAGAGTGATTACTAAAGATATGTTCATATAAATCAGTTTAAAAACAAGAATTATTTCATTAAAAAAGTAAGTGCAGAATAAAGTTATTTTTCTGACAGAGATAAAACTAATGGAGATCACTGATTCCTGGATCTAGATTAATTCAGAAACGTTGAACAGTGTTTAACTTGGTAACCCAATATGTTTCTATTTATGTTACTAAACTAAATATTTATATAATGCTCGTTCAATTATACTGGGCATTCCAGATTGCCCCTGAAGAAGAAAGGTCCATCTCTCAAAAGAGCTTGGGTAATAAGGGTTTCTATTCCAGTTTTATTAAGACTTCTTGGATCTACTTGTTTTTAGCGCATCATGATTGTCGCCATTATTTATCTTTTATTTTACAAGAACCCTTATAATAACTATTAATTATTTTACAGCCTAGGAATAACTGTATTATAACTGTTAGTATTTTATATCCTACGAATAAATGTATTATATCTGGTTGTACGGAAATAAATGTCGTTTTTTAAATTGCGAAGTTTGAAAAAGTATAAACCATTGTTGTAAAACATGCTTTAATCAAAGTGACAGCGATTTGCTTCAACACATTTTTGTCAACGTGTAACGATGTTGTTTATGTCCCTGCTGTACAATTCAGAGTCTCTATGGCCAATGAACTTCCTGAAAGCTTCTTCTGCAGCTGTTTGGTTTTGAAAGCATTTATTGTTCAAAAATTGTCAAAGTGCTTGAAAAAATTAAATTCTGTAAGGTGAAGGTCTGGGGAATAAGGTGGATGAGGCAGAACCTCGATTACCAATTCGTTCAATTTTTTGGAACGTCATTCTCAACAGGTCTTATAATACTAATTTTGTTGGCTTTCAGTTAGTTTGTGCGTAGCCCACTTATCCAACATTTCGTCTTTCCAATCGTGCTAAGATAGTTGACAATGTTTGATTTGCTTGTGTCTAGCTTTTCTGCAAGCTCACGTACTGTTGTGCAAGGGTCTGTCTCAACTGCTTCCCTTAATGTGTTTTTATCTAAGAATGGCTTCCTTCCACAACCTTCGTGGTCTTCAAGACTTTTATCTCAGTGTCGAAGCCTTTGGAACCAATGCCGAATTGTGCATTCAGTAACAGATCCATGGCTGAATGTCTGATTGATGCTCCTATGTAGTTTCGGTAGCTTTTCGTCCAAGTTGTAAAGGAAAATCAGGCGATAGTCCTTCTTGTCCATGCTGCCTCGGATGTTGCGAAACTTCCTCTGAATAGAGGTTAAACAGCAGATAATTAAGACACCTTACAAGAGACAAATGTTGGATTAAACCAACCAACCAACGATATGTTACTCAATATTCAGCTTCTAAATGTCACCATGATAATTCGGTGAGTTGTTTTTTAATCCTAGGATTAACTGTATTATCATCCTAAGCTATTTTTAACTCTGTACATTTATGGATGAATAATGTTTTACTAGTTGACGAAATTAATTACTTTTAATTGCAGCAAGCTGAGCAGTTTGATGTTCTGGTCAACTGTGCAGAAATGGGGTCAAAGCAGCTGTTCGATTACAAATACTTGACACCGATGCTCGGACAAATAAATCAGGGTAGTTCTATGACACTTTTGTTAACTTAGAAGGTGGAACAGTGAATAGAGAAAAAATATTTCTACTACAGATTTCATTTAGAAAATGAAAATAAATTATTGGTAATCCATATATGGTAAACAAAATACAGTATAAACGTTTATGTTAACATCGTTAGACGAAATTGTTTTTTTTTTGCTTATGTATACCATGATTTCACGTGCATAATTACTATCCGTTGGCTATTTCTTCAAAATTATGATGTATTGTTTGTTTTTGAATTTCGCACAAAACTACACGGTTATTATTAATAGTAATTGCAAATGATGATTTACATACAATAGTTTTACAAACTTATAAAGAATACTGAGTTTTATATCTGGTCTAGAACTGAATCTTTTATCGACGTTCATAAAGAACGAATAAACTCTTTGTTGATACACCTGTACACTTCTCTTGACGGCAAGCTGAGATTGAAGCTGGTTGTTTTTGTTGGTTTTGTTTTAATTTTGCACATAGCTACACCAGGGATATCTGCACTAACCGTTCCTAATTTAGCAGTGTAAGACGAGAAGGAAGGCAAATAGTCATCACCACCCGTCGTCAACTCTTGGACTATTTTTCACTAATAAGTAGTGGGACTGTGGGCCACTCATAACGTCCTCACAGCTGAAAGGGCGAGCGTGTTTGATGCGACGGGGATTCGAAGTTTGAAGCACACGTATGTTTCATCAGTGGCAATATTTAACGTACTTTTAGAAATTCTAACGTGCGAAATTTGGTTTCAAATTAAAAGGCCTGAAACAATTAAGTCAATACATTAATCTAATATAACTATGGTTATGAATATATGAAAATGCAGGAGTTTTAAATTTAGTCCTAAATAAGTCTTGAGTTACAGTAGAATTACTGGGAACATAAATAGGCAACTTTGTTATGTGCTTACCGTGAGATGACTTTTATGCCGATGTTTCCAATTGAGTTCTTCCAGTAGGCGTTTTTGACATCGATTGTAGGCTGTAACATAAAGTTTAATATTTAAGGACTTGAGTATAACTTTTTAGTTTTGCAAGTTGATAAAAGCTGTATCTAAATCCATTTTCTGTAGTTTTGAAGTCAGAATTTTCTTGTGAATGAAAAAATAATGCATTTTGACCGTATCTTTGAATTAATATATTGTCTACCGATTTTCTGGTATGTAAACGCAGATTTATAGAAATATTACAATTATTGTAATCAGGGGCGTAGATCCTGGGGGGATGGGGGATACATCCCCCCTTCATTTTAGGTGGGGAGTATGGTGCATATAATTACCCCCCCCTACAGTTTGGTATGTTGAATTGTTTTATTGCATCACAGGCCTAGAAATTGTATGTTTGTTTTTGTGATTCTCGTGTTCTCACCAATCAAATTACATAATTAGGCCTAGATGTAGGCTTTCTCAGTAGCCGAAATGTACATCTTTAATATAGGCGTGCTTCTAAGCTTTACGATCTAAGCGATAGTTCGTATCAGTCAGTAGGCCTAAGTATACATGCAAGGCTTGCAAGCACTATCACAGAATCTGCCTACGTCTTGTACATAGTGTAAGATTAAGTAAAATTTTCGTCACAACAGATTGAACAGAGCATGAAATTCGAAAATATTACTCCCAAGCGTAAACTCCTGTGATCTAGATCTGGCAGGCCATTTGTAGTTTGTAGCTGCAACAATCTTATGTGTATATTGTGCGGTTTTCCTACGCCATTTGTTCTTATGCATGTCTAGCCGGTTTTATTGTCGAACGTTTTACTCTCCTTAGCTGCCGAAGCCGATGACAATGGTGTACGTTTAGTGTACAGCTAACGACAGGTTCGGACCGCTCGGATCCAGACGCGCCCTACATACTCCCCTCCCCTCTTCTCCCTTTAGTTTAAGCCTCGATTTTATAACGAGGCTCATAGACCTGTGTTTGTGGCTCTCATTAATCCATAAAATTTCAGATTATCACCGCCCTCTAATAAAGTGCTAATGCTTTATGGTAAAAGAACAATATATTCTCTTATCATTTGGTCCGGCACGGCCAAGCGCGTAAGGCGCGCGACTCGTAATCTGAGGGTCGCGGGTTCGCGCCCGCGTCGCGCCAAACATGCTCGCCCTCCCAGCCGTGGGGGCGTTATATTGTGACGGTCAATCCCACTTTTCGTTGGTAAAAGAGTAGCCCAAGAGTTGGCGGTGGGTGGTGATGGCTAGCTGCCTTCCCTCTAGTCTTACACTGCTAAATTAGGGACGGCTAGCACAGATAGCCCTTGAGTAGCTTTGTGCGAAATTCCAAAAAAACAAAACAAACTCTTATCATAGAGAGTAAAAATATTGTATTTTCTTGTATAATCAGAACACGAAAGGAGCGATTTCAACGGCCTGAAGCCTTTACTCGAATTGTATTGCTAGTTTTTGTTTAGGTGTTTTAATTTAATAGACGTGCTTATAGACATTATATCACAACGTGTTTGCCTTTTGATGATCTTTAAGAGGAATATAATATATTTATGATTGTTTAAGTATTTTTCGAGAAACTTGCAATTGTGTTGTAACTAGCACACATTATTGAATCAGCGATGCCCAGGTGGTGAGTCGGTTCGGTAATCACTGTGAGGTTTGGGCGTTCGACTTAAATACATTGTACAGTTCAGTCCTGCTTCCATTCTGTTCTATCTTCGTTCGTTGTACGTTAGAGTTTTTCAGTAAAGACTGTATTTTAGCCTGTTGAGTCATCTTGGAAACACATGCCAATTATGACAAGCAAGCGTCTGAGACTTTCCGATATTAGACAGTTCTGCAAGCCAGTTACTGGTACTACAAGTGACAATGCAGATAATCCATCAGCTTCAAGCAAAGGAAAAAAACTTGCCATACAGAGGAAATACCATGTTCATCAGAAGACGAGTCTGAAAATACTTGTGCAACTATTGCACATCATGAACCACCAGATAGTTGTGAAACAAGTTTGTGCAGAAATGAAAAATCTGACACTCCACAGATACATTGTGAAAAGCCATAATATCCATATGCACAACTAATACCACGACAGAAAGCAAAATCTCAAAATATCAACTTCCAGGGCAATTGGTTTTATGAGTTCCCATGGCTGCACTTCGACAATCAGACTAAAAAATTCACATGCTTTCATTGTGCCAAGGCGGAAAATACAGTCCTTTTTACAGGAAATTTGGAGAAGCCAGTGGAGTATACCTTCATATTTACCGGTTTTAGCAACTGGAAAAAGGCAAAACAGAAATTCAACGAACACCAATCCTCCTCTCAGCACAGATTCGCTATATCTCCAGTAGGTTCACTTGATGTAACTCCAGTGACTGTCTAGCTACATGATGGAAAAAAGAAGCAGCAGGAAGAATGCAAAAGAAGTCTAACAAAAATATTCAGAAGTTTACGTTTCTTACTGCGTCCAGGTTTAGCATTACGTGGACATACTGATATGGAGGGGAACTTCCTGCAGTTAATGAAGCTCCTGGAAGAGGATGATCCTGAATTGACGGCCTACTTGTCAAAGAAAACCACATTCACCTCACCCCAGGCTCAGAATGAAATAATGGAGATGTTCATCCATCAAATACTGAGGAACATAGCACACGAAGTGCAGCAAAGTAAAATCTTTGCATCAATGGTTGATGGCACTCAACAGAAAGCAATATGTGTACGATACGTAGACGAGAACCTTGACGTCCATGAGACATTTCTTGGTTTGTACAGTGTTTCCAATACAACTGGTGAAACAATATCCTCGACTATACTTGGTGTACTGACTAGACTTAATTTAACACTATCAGGATTAAGAGCACAAATTTATGATGGAGCCGCTAACATGAGTGGTGCGTACAGTGAATGTCAGGTAAAAATAAAAGAGAAGCAACCGTCAGCTTTGATTTTTCACTGCGGAGCACACAAGGCTAATTTAATAATGCAACATGCAGTTGAAACTTGTGAATGTGCTTGATATTCTATCCAGTGGGTACATGAACTTGGTGTCTTGCTTCAGAGGTCAGGCAAATACAAGACAATCTTTGAAAATATTGTATCGTCAGACAGCCACAATGGTCCAGTTAAATACACTTACCCACTGTGTCCAACACGCTGGTTGTGCCCCCTAACTGCAATTGCATGTGCTAATGATCACTATTGTGACATTGTTGATTCTTTGTCTGAATTAGCAAGTGAAAAATCAGATGTAACAGTGAAAGCACGAGGTCTGCTGGACAAATTTGACAAAGGAAAGACTTTTAGGATTGTTGATGGCTCACCATCCATTAGTTGCATTAGAGGAACTAAACCGTGCATTCCAAGTAAAATCAGCGACAGTATCTGGCATGATTGAAGCATCTGCAATGACAGTTGAGCTATTGCGGGTATTACGAACAGAGGAAAATTACAACAAGATATTTGATGAAGCTGAGAAAAAGGTAATTTCCCTAAATCTGGTGCCTATTCAACTACCACGCATTCGCAGATCCCCAAGAAGGATCACAACTGATGGCTCAGCTCACCATTCTGCAACAGCTAGAGATTACTACAGAAGCCAATATTTTGAATTTGTGGATACAGTTATATAATATCTGACCACTAGATTCAATGTAGACAACAATGACTTGAGGCAATATCTAGCACTTGAGAACATGATCACATCTGGCAAGATTGACAACTCGGTTATAAACTTCTATCCAGAAATCTCTGCACAACGGCTCGAGTTTCAGTTGCCCATGTTCAAAGAAACAACAAAAGCAGTATCCCTGAAAGATGCGAAGGATGCTTACTGTAAAATGCATGAAACAAACCAGCAGATGTTTAGTGGTTTCTTCTACTGAAAATTTCCTTGTGTGTCCAGTATCCAGTTGCGAATGTGAATGCAGTTTTTCTGCATTAAGACGGCTGAAGACGTGGTTAAGGTCAACTGTGTCTCAATGCCGCCTCAACCATGTAGCACTTTGTCACACTCACAAAGATGAGGTCGACAAGATAAATATAGAAAAGCTTATGAAAGAATTCATAAACAGATTATCACAAAGGAGATCTACGTTTGGGAACATGTAGACTAGAGGGCTAAATGAATCTTACTTCAATGAAAAGTATGAATAATTATGTGCTACATTGTATTGATGTGTAATTTTCAAGAGTTCGCAAAGACATTTTAATTATTTTTATTAAACAACATGAACAGTTTTTCAGTAGATATAAACTTATCAAGGGTAATTACTAATTGTATTAATATTTCAAAACGTAATTCATGCAATAAAAATTATTAGTAACCTCGTCAAGTATAATGGCCATCTTTTATACCGTACAGTGTCCAGGAATAAATTCATGTGGCAGTTAATTTGTGACACATTTGTCTTTATCCTATTAACATTTTGAAAACTGTTCACAACACCTCACTTATACAAACCTACATGGAAACGTTGAAGTATCGTAGCAACAAGATTACTCTGTGACTGCACATTTACAGCTTTCAGGTTCGCGTAATCAGAGATTACCAATTTGTAAATTGAACAGTCCACATAAGTGGTTGCAAAAATCATCCCCCCCATTGGGTGTACAAAATCTACGCCCGTGTCCTTAAGACTACTTTCTAAAGTTAATATTTTCACAGGTCATGAACGTCTCACTTAATGTATCATAAATTAAAAATACGACACCTTGAAAACATGAGCGCTTTCAAAGTTGGAACATTTCTTCTTCATGCGCTAACTACGAATGATCTTTTTGTTTTGTTTCTATCTGTCTATGACCTTTGTCGAAGTTTCGATCTTATATATTTGGAAGAGCCAGGGGTATTTGTGTCTCAAAGATCTACGGAGGTCTGTTTGTAGTTGACCTCTTCTCAAAACCAAGTCCATATATTTTTATCTATTGTCTGTTGTCATTATGATGCTGACTTATTTTGTTTGTTGTGTTCTTGTATCTTGTGCTTTATGTTTTGTAAAGCTCCTGAACTGTTGTATAATGTATGGGAATAAAAGTATGTTGTTTAGTGATGTTCATGGTTAATGTTATGAAATCTTCTTATGTGGATTCATGATGGGGAAATAACATGGTTTGTCCAAAGACAAACAAACACGGTCTTTTTATAACAGAAGTTTGAAGTTATTTCAGTGACTTTTAGCCATGTTAAAATTTTGCAATCTTTCTATAAGAGTATATTCCACAATTCTTTAGTCATAGTTTTTAATCTTATGTTTTATTTTGGTTGAAAATATTCAAACTAGTCAAGTCGGTTAATAGCGAGTATCAAGCTGACGTGAGTTTGATATATGTTACTGAGTGACGGTGTGATACAAACATTGCAACTAAACGAGTTTAATTAATTGATGGGTTACTTTTGTAACTATTACTAGCAAAACAAAAGTAAAATCATTTACAACGAGAAAGAAAGTATAAGACAATTTAATCTATTGCCATTGTTTTCATTTCAGAACCCATAACAGTGAAGATGTACATACATTCGTTTTTATTTGCAACAGTGGGAATACCACTTTTAATATGTTTATTATGGTAAGTATAATATTTCTGTTGGTTAGATTTGTTTATTGTTAGGTACAGAGCCATCCAATGAGATCGAACTCCTAATCATAGTGCTATTAATTTTGAAGTTTACAGCGAATTGGTTGGAAGAAGTAATAGTTTAGAAATACTTCAATGTATCTGACGTTTACTATCACGAACTTTAAAGTGATTTCGAATATTGAAAATTTACAATGATACTTACGATTTTCATACTATTTAAATATATCTAACATGTAAACAATTTACGACTCAGGAGTAATAAAATTAGCAATTAAATTCGAATATTTAACTAGTACCTACACTAGGCAAAATAATTTAGATTAAACTGTTATTTATCAGTGTTGATTAGATTTACTAAATCACTAGTTAATTCATTTAATATAGAATTGATATTTTCGTATTTATTTCTTTTCCCCTTACCTGAATCTAGGATCTAATTTAAATTTGTCTTCGAATAACGAAAATTTGTGATGTTGATCAAAAGAAATAAGAATGCTATCATAAAACATTTAGGTAGCTGGTGTAGTAATATACCACTGTCAACTTATAATGAAGTTAACGATTGACATGTTACGGTAAAATTGCCCCTATTTGTCGCCGGTTTCATCTTACTTTTAATATAAAGGTGTACCTACTTGTGCCTATAACTACAAACAGATTTAGCACAATTACTTCTTTTTCTTTTAGTATGATAATATGGAAGCGAAAACAAACAAATCAGCAACAACAGAGAGACGCAACAATAAAAGATATATCAGACATTTATGACGTGAGTATTAACAACAATTTAGTTTAAGGTGCTGATAAGCAATATTTATGTTTCAAATTTATGCAATGAGCACAGAAATGTAGTTTTACTTTTGTTTATTTGTCGTGGAGCATAAGGCCTCACTACACAATGGGCTATCTATGCTGTCTCCATTAGTGGTAACGAAACTCAGTTTGAACTTTATAAAGCTTCAGATTTACCACTGTGGTACTTAGTTTGAAAGAAAAATATGTTACTTTTTATGAAACTGATATTGTACTCTTTCATATTTTCTGAATGATGTTATTTGTTTTCGTACAACTCTGAACAACAGTTGGTCTGGAGTGTCCTGGTGATTATTGAGTTACATTCACGAGGTCGAATCCTTCCATCGAACATGACTTTTGTTACTGCCTTGTGGTCATTATACTATAACGATCAATTTCACTATCTGTTAGTCAAGAGTAGCCCATGTCTAGTTTTGGAATATTACAGTCAGGGACGGATAGCAGTCATAACCCTAGTTTTGTACGAAATTCAACAACAAAAACAAAACTAAAAAAAAAAGAAAAAAGAAATGTTTCTATAATTCGTTCTTAATTGTGAATTGGTATACTACAAAGAAGTAGCTGGCTAGCACCACTCACTACAAACACTTGAAGTACGATAATCGAATTTTGGTATTTCACCCTCACTCTTACAACGCACTCACAGCCCGAAAGTTTAGAGAGTAAGTTCACAGCAACGGTATTCGATCTATGGATCCATTCTAACTGAAAACAAAATAATATCCTAGATATACACCTAACTAAGCAGTAAATCTACTGACATAAAATATATATCACCTGTAGAGTGAATCCCAGAAAATACGTACTTTATAATTGTTGTACTTACACTGAAATATGTTTATACATATTGAATTTCTATTCAAATTTAAATATACAATTTTAAAACTGTTGTGATCGAATGTTAAGCCATTCTTTTGAGGGATTTTCAAATTTGACTCTGTGACTTTAAGGAATTAGTTCATCAAAGTACATATCTATTATATTTTGGTAATAAGTAAAGGAGACAAATTTGTTTTCCAGTCTCAGATATATTAACTTTAACTCAGTTTCAGGATGGTAGCTCGGGTTTCTATTATGTCAGTTCTGCATTAAAAGTTCTGATGGACCCGATGATTAACAGGTCAGCTTTAAATTGGAGTTGAACGTAAATTAATATTGATAAATCTCGTTAGCACTGAAAATAATTTAACATTAATAAGAGCTGTTCTTTATTTTGATATTCATTGATGCCTCCTTAAATTCTGAAAATGACAAAATAATATACATTTATATCAAGGACAGATTGATATTTACATTAAATATTGCTATGAGAAAATATAAAAATCACACACTTGATTCCTTAAAATGAAATAAGTTTAATGTATTCGTGAAATTAATATTAATGTATTTGGGTTACATTATAATCAATGTTTCTTCTCCTACCTAAAGATTTTAATTATTTTTAAATATTGCTTTAAAAGAAATACTAATATATCTAATAAAACAACAGATCGTCTGACTTCTTTTATTAATTTCTTCTTTTGGTATTTCGACATTAACGATCACTATTCAGGAAATAGTCTTACTGATAATCTATACAACAACAAGATGTTATTCTAATGATTTTTTCCTTATTATTATAATATAAATAAAATTTATTTTTTAATTTCATAATTTTACTTACTTTTTTTTTCTATATAAGTCTTATTAATTGTTTTCACAATTTTACAACTTCTACTATCTTTACGAATCCAGTTTCTTCTGCCATCTTACTACTGGCGATTTAAAGTGGTACGAAAACTTTGATTAAGTGATTTAGTTTTACAATGTTAGCACAAAGATACAAAAGTGGCTCTCTCTGCTTTGCTCACCACAGATATTGAAACCAGGTATTTAACATTGTAAGACATACTGCTGTACCACTGTGGTCGCGCAAAAAATAAATTATAAAAATTTTTCGAAAAAATATTTTTTTATCTTTTATATTACATTCCCAGAAAATGAAAACATGAAATATACCTCTTTTAGGGCTTGACAGATGGGTTAAGACAATCGATTCGTAACCTGAGGGTCGTGGGTTTGAATCCCCGTCGCACCAAACATGCTCGCCTATTCAAACGTGGGAGCGTTGTTATGTGACAGTCAATCCCACTATTCGTTGTTAAAAGAGTCGGTGGTGGGTGGTGATGATTAGTTATCTTCCCTCTAGTTTTACACTGTTAATTTAGGGACGGCTAGCGCAGATAGCCCTCGTGTAGCTTTGCGCGAAATAAATAAAAACAACAAACAATCTTTTATGACTAAATTATATTATTAAAAGATATCGATATATTTACATAAATTATGTTAGATTTCCCGAAAACGTCCACTATATGCCAGTAAACAGTTTCTGAGCGTATCTTGGAAATATTTAGAGTTCTAAAAAAAAAACTACATTTTCATGTGTTCCTTTTTTGAGAACGTAGTGTAAATCAGAAAAAGAATGTCTTTTACAAAAATATTTGTAAATTTTTGGCACTATTGTAATTATCTTGTAATAAAAGTACAGAAAAATGTGGTTGTGCAAAACCGGTAGTAACTTTGAAACTGTGAAAAAATTTACTGACAATTAGAGAAAAGAAAAAGTAAGTAAAGCTTTGAAATTATAAAATAAATAAGTTCCATTTCTGTTATAATTATGAAAAATAGAATGGTTAGGATAATATTTAAAAGGGAAAGTATGATGACTAATTTTAGTTAGTTTTGAACATTTGTAATGTATTAAATTTATACATGGAGTTTATTGTGTATCTGAATCTTTTGAAAAGCATACGTATTTATTTAGATTATTCATATGTATTTGAAAGGTAATATTTTCTCTGAAAGGTTATCAGTAAAACTATTTTCTGAACAGAAACTTTTGAAGTTAAAAAACCGGAAGAATAAATTAATAAAAGAAGCGGCATATCTGTGGATTTACAACGTTAGAAACCTAGTTTCAATATTCGTGATGGACAAAGCGCAAAGAGCTCATTGTGTAGCTTTGGCTTAAATTCAAACAAACAATTTTTTGGTTAATTTTATATATATATATATATGCATTTGTTTCACTAGGATACAACAAAACCAACGACTTCGAACCACACCAAAAGTCTCGAAGATGCCAAGAAAAGCTCCATAGAAAAAGGTAAAATATCTCTATTTTTCGACTGTCTATTGTTAAAATTATTAGGTTTTAGTCAGAACTTTTCTGAAATCTTTATTTTATATGTGACAAAATCTCTTCTTCCTCGTCCTCTTCACTAATTTACACCAGTTGAAGTATTGGAATACAAGCAATCAAAGTATAGAAGTAAAACTTCACCAAAATAAAACAGAAATGTTTCACAAACAATTTCTATCAAAAAACGGAGAAAAGGAATTGGGAAAGAAAACATTTTTTATGAATTCACTACTTTCAACGCATAAACTTCCATTTTCTACAATTGAACTTTGTGTTCGACAATATGCATTCAGAATATTAATATGATAAAAGCGACTAATCAGTTAATCAAATAGAATTATTAGTCAATACACATCCTGAACTTTTTTCTTATCAAAGCAAAGACAGACCATATGAGCCCAATGTTTCAAGCCAGAGTTATGCAGAACCATCAAAGTGTCTTAGGCCTTAAAAACTAACACGTCTTATATTCAGTACATCTTACCAGCTTCTTACCACATCAAATGTAATTAAAAAGGATCAAAACGTAGAGAGCAAAACACATTTCTTATAGCCCAGAAATATATTGAAGAAAAAAGAAAATCTTGCTCAGGGACTTGTCGCGCTCTAGCAGACATCTTTCTTTAGAAGAGTTGGAACAAAACCAAAATCGTTTTGACTATATTTTAAGTGAGCATGAGTTATCATACATTTTAATGGAATACCAAATAATCTGTTAACTGGTAGAGACTACACACAGATAAAATAAGACAAAAATCGAATCTCACATTACAGCCAATCAATGCCGCAAACTTAATTCATCACCAATTTACAGCATCATTATCGCGAAAAGTTGGATGAAAGAAAAGTAAAAATCATAAGACAACCAATTTGCATGACCTTTTGCCACATGAACATGACAAATAACTTTCAAATTACAAACCGCAATTACGTGCTTCTAATGATCACCCAAAGCTAAACACCAAAATAGGGGATGAGACACCATGCTGAGTTATTATTTATAAACTTCTAATATTTATAAACAAAAAAGCATGAGAATAAGTCTTGACACATTCTTAGAAATAAATATTATTATTTTTTCTACATACCTGATGTCCTGTTAAACGATATTTTAGATCATGTTTTGTCTGTACTTTACAATTTCTTCGATGTCAACATTCAAATTGATAAGTTTCAATCTTTTGTTTTAATTGTATATATCCTTTAACATTAACGAAAATTTACTTTATCTTATTCGTCGATTGAAATATAGGATAAAATATTTTGCTGATATTAAACACATAAAATTAAATAATAATTAAACATGGAACATAAGGCAGAAGTACACATTCCTTTTCATACTTATGTGAAGAAGCACATTAGGCTGGTATAACAAGTTGGCAAACAACGATTTATACATACAATGAAGTGATGTATATGTTTCCACAGAATATTGGCCTGTCTTCTTCAAATATGGTCTTTAACTCAGCAGTATATGGTTTAAGCTGTTCAATTCAGTTTCTAAGTCGTTTTTGCAAGTACATAATTGTAATAAAATGCAGTAGTGAGTTAGTGAATGTAGGGTTCCCCCCAAACCAAAATGTAATTGTTCATTTTACATCCTGTATACATATATATATATAAATATGCTTGTGTTTGTATAAAATGAAATAATTCGTAAAGATATTAGTTAGAAACTTTTTAGAAGGCAAGTTTATAAAGAAAACATCTGTATAATATTTTTTCTTCAGGTGTGATACTATCACAGAAGATCAAGGACGTGGGAACAACTGAACAATGTCAAAAAGGTAACGTCTTCTGTGACGAACAAGAACAGTCAGCTCCTCCAGAAGTGATCAAAACGTATGTATTTTGAAGTAAATCCTAACTCTTAGCTTTACTGATTGTCAGGGTCTTCTAGTCACAGTCTATGGGACGCAGATTTGAACTCTCGTCACACCGAACATCCTCATCCTTTTTGCCGTGAAGGGTGTAAATGTATTATGACGTATTCATTATTTGTAATAATTGCTTTTATTCCAGCAACCTGTGCAAAGAATCGAAGTCGTCGAAAACGTCACTCAAAAAGCGACTTCAGGTCTTTGCAAGATCCACCAGAAATACCATCAAAGACATCTTCTGCAGGGAAGATGCCAACAGACCAAACAAGAAAGAAAGACGGAAAAATCCGCGAAGGTCGAGAAAATCATGCTGTTTTTTGAAAAGGCTGAGCATTCCCACGTGCTTCGGAAGAGAAAAAGGAAGTTCTCACGACCAGAATGACTCTGTGTGTCACGACTTCTCGTAAGTACGAGGATTTAAATAGGATACCAAATTTTCATACTGCATATACTGAACGCAAACTATTGAATTACAAGAAACAAGTTGTAATAAATAAATTGTAACTGTAAAAAGTTTGTTCAGGCCATGGCCTGAGTAGCCTTATCGCTTCTTAGGATTCTCTTAGAAACATACATTTTTGACTATACATATATGCATATAATCTCTCGAAGAGATTAGAATAAATTAATGAAGATCAGTGAATATCTGTTTCAAAGAAGCGTGTTTTTTTTCAGATATGAAAAATACAGTAGTTTTGACATCACTTTGGATGATCTATGATTATTAACTTAATATTCATTTCATAGCAAAGCTTAAATTGTATGGAGTTTGTATATTATAGATATTAGTGTAACTTCTTTTAACAACCATGTCGTGTTTTTTATGTTTGTTACTATCGTCCACTTGCATGACAGTAATTGAATGTTTTAACTTTTCCATCCATGTTAATATAAAAGGAAAATATCAACCTGTACATTAACTTATTTATTCACATGACGTATTAAACCACATTTCAGTCACCCTACGTCTGAGGAATCTGAAAACAATTCCCTACCTCTTTCTGACTACACGTGTGGTCGATTCGTTCAGTTTCTGTCGGATGGAACACGTGTTGTGGAAGTAACAAAACCTCCAAATAAGCCATACGGATTTTTTACCGCTCGGAGAAAGGTCGGAAACAGCAAAGGTAAGCATCCTCTTGTTTGTACCAGAATATCGTTTCTTTTATTATTACTATTTCCGCAAAGGAGGTCCAAGACCGCCTAGATGTATTACCTGTTGTTATCATTTGCACCGCCGTACAGTTGTTTTCCTCTCTGTTTGTTTCTCAGTCTGAAGGCACTAAAATTATGTCATGGTCCAGCATGTCCAGGTGTGTTAAGGCGTGCGACTTGTAACCTGAGGGTCACGGGTTCGAATCCCCGTCGCACCAAACATGCTCGCCCTTTCAGCGGTGGGGACGTTATAATGTTACGATAAATCCCACTATTCGTTGGTAAAAGAGTAGCCCAAGAGTTGGCAGTGGGTGGTGATGACTAGCTGCCATCTTACACTACTAAATTAGAGACGGCTAGTGTTTTTTTAATATATTTCATCGGTGCAAATCTAAACAAAGATGAAAGGATTATTTGTTATTTTCAGGTTAATTCATTGTAGGGGAAACAACATTGTCCTGACAATTATCATGACATAATCTTAAATAAAATAAAGTAACCGTTAATTTGAAAATAGAATTACAACAATTTTAACTGGTGATGGTACCATGTTAAAGGTTCAAACGATGTAGTTATTAAAAGTGAGAATTTACTTTATGTCGAAGTTGCTGTTATTGTATTTTGAAATAAATTATGTGGTCGAGCAATTTCATAACTAAATATCAAGACGAAGCTTGTTTCAGCGCTACATAATATTTTATCAATTAGTTATTTTTTTTTATTTTAGGAGAAAGTAAAAATCACCTGTATTAACTGATTTTGAAATGATATATAGATTAAATGTTTTATATCGTAACTGAAACGATCTTATCTGAACTTTTTACAATTTACCTTTACCAGTTGTTCCTTTTGGGTTAAAGAAAGAAGGTTTCAAAATAATGTTTGGAAAATAGCTGTGGTGGACATAGCGCAGATAGTCCCTTGTTAGCATAAAACACGCACACACACAGATTAACATCGAATTGTCGTAACAAATTGATTAATTTGTGTTTTAGCATATTTTTCACTCAAAGTCCCATATGGGATAACTGATAACGTAGATGGGAGTTATTCACGGAATTACACTCACCAACAACTGCTGCACCCAAGAATGGCATCGGTATGCTTGTGGACTCACACCGCTAGAAATTGGGTTTTGATATTCGTGATGGGTCGAGCACATATAACCCATTGTGTATCTGTGCTTTAATCCAAATAAACAATCCAACTCTTAAAACGTTATTTTCCAACCGAATAAGTGTGATTTGACATTCATTCTCAAAGCATACCCACAGCCTTAAAGATTGAAGTATCTTCTTATGGCGGTGAGACATGAACTATAATACACGCGGGTTCACTTTCCTTTTCTGCTAACTTTAAGGTCAAGCCCTGTCCACGTAACACTTTCAACAGGAAAAAAACATAAAATTATTCGATATGACCTTGTGTATTGCCTCTCTTCAGTAGTTAAAAGCCTGAAAAAATGTCTGTGATTTGAGATATAAGTCAGGGAAAAAGGATGCGAAATTGAGCATGGTTAATAATGACCCATTTGCTCCAGGACACGTTGTAATATTAACAGTTATACAAAAAACCTCATTAAAAGAAATGGGATAATTACGCCTATATAATTGTAATTCGCTGTTTCGCACGTTTTTAATTTATTTGATGTTGCTTTAAGCCACAATGAGTTATTACTTGTTTTTCTGCCAAAAATAGTTGAATAAATTTCAGTATAACTGATATATATTATATTATATTAAAAACATTGAGTTGTTAGTTTGGGAAATCCTTACCTGTAGAAAAAAACGCAATCTAATTTTTCATGTATTTCGACAAGCATAGTCGAACAAATCAAATTAGATACTAGTGGATGAATTTTAGTTGGGCAGGTAAAATGCAATAACAATGCAAATTCACTACAAATATTTCACTATTCATATATATATATGTATCGTTTTGTTGGTTTCAGGAACATTTGTAACCCGGATGAGGGATTGTGAATCATCGATTTTTCTCTCTGGCCTTCTCGACGTAGGCGATGAGATTTTAGAGGTTGACAAGATAAATGTAAAAGAAAACGACATCGACGAGGTAGACCACCTAATAATGAAGAAAAACAAAGTATTGTTGAAAATATTACCTCGATCAAAACGGAATAACAACTAGAAATATAGAAAAAAGTTCATCGACCATCGCAGATTCGTCAGCGTTTTCATTATTAAACATACTTTTGTAAAATAAACTTAAATTCTATTAAATGCTATTCTTTACTGTATTATATGCGTATTACAAAATTTTATTTTACATCCGTTGTTTCTCAGTATTAATCTTTAAGTCGTAGCATATATACATATGTACAGATTAATACTGAGAAACAACCGATTGAAACTGTATGAGCTGAATATGACTTCTACTCTGTCAAAACTTATAGTTGTGTACCATATTTCAATCAGATCTACCATAATTCTTCTTTTAGCAAGAGAAAACAATTTCAGAAGATTTAATATCTCCTCGTATGACAACCCCTTCATCTCAGACACTGTACTAGTAACGCTTCTGTGAACCATTTCCAACAATTCAATGTCTTTCTTAAGGTAAGGATCCCAAGACTGAACACAATATTCCAAATCTTACCAAACTTGTGACAAGTTCAATGAAATCATAACCTCTTTAGACTTATATTCAATATTTCTGTAGCTACAATTTAAATTTTTATTTGCCCTATCACAAGCAACATCTCACTACTTAGAGGGCTTTAGAGACTGATCAATCATTAAACCACGCTCCTTTTCTTTCATGATATTGATAAGGTCGTTCCCATTCAAACTATACTTAAAATAAAATTATAAATACTCACATGTAATATTTTTCGTTTTCCATAATTAAAACTCATATCCCGTTTATTCTCTCTTTTTATATAATTTACAAATCTTTTCCCACAACTGATGTAAAACTAATGGGTCTGCATTCACTGAGACAATTTGTATTATCTCTCTTGAAAAGAGAATATACCTTAACTAACTTCCAATCCTCTGGTTTTGACAACTGTTTAAGAACTGATAAAAAATAGTAGTTAATGTCCCACCTATCCAATCTTTAACCTCCCTCAAAACCATTAGGGAAATGTTATCTGACTTAGGAGTCTTATCATTTCTTTAATCTTCTAATGTTTTTCTTAACCAGTTCAAAATTAATTCAGTAAAGTAGTTCAAACTCGTTTACATTAATCAATTGTTCAAAACGTAGAATACTGCTTAAATATTCGCTAATAAAAATCGAAGAAAAACAAATTTTAGTAACCCAGTCATCTCATAATCACGATATACTAAGCTTTCTATATCACCCTTGAAGGGCCCGAACTAACAGCATTCTTAAATTTTGTTTACTCTTTATGTACGTAAAGAAATCTTTACTGTTAATTTTTAAATTTCCAGCCAGTATTTTATCACACATCCTTTCCGATGTTCTAATTTCGTGTTTCACGATTTTTTTATCTTCTATAATCCTGTGAAACTCTTGTCATACAAGTCAATTTATTGTGATTTTCTTCGAGTTTATCTCTTAAACCTTTTCTGAGCCAACTTGTTCTTTTTTTTTTACCTCCCGCTACCCCTTTCTTTCTCTGAGGAATATATTTAACATGAATATTGAAAAATTATCTTTAAAAATATTCCACATTTGAACAGTGTCGCCACATAACTTGCATGACCAATTAACAACAGATAATTCTTGTTGCATCCTTTCAAATCATTTTTTGAAACTTGTAACCAAAATATCTTTATCATTTATCTCCATTTGTACCAAAACATTGAACCTAATAAACCAATTATCATTTGCATCGAGATGTTCTCTAGCTCCAACACTCTTGATCATTTTCATATTTGAAATTAACAATAAATGTAAAATAGCATTGTTTCTGATAGGTTCCTTGACTATTTGGTAAATAAAGTAATCCTGAAAAGATTCCAAAACATTTGTCTTCATGTTTTGACCCCAGCAGTTCCCAATATATATGCCTAAAATTAGAATCGTCCAAAATTATTACTTCATTAACAATTTAAATCTTAATCGCATTGTAGAGATTCTCAATTATTACAACAGCATCATTTGGTGATCTCTAAGAAATTCCCACTAAATAGCTTTTCACTTTTTATCCACTGATACAGACCGTAATGGATTTAATCTTCATACTATTACCTTTAGTATTTTCAATTACAACAGGATGTAACCTACATTGTGCATATACAGTCACTCTTCTCCTACCTCTTTAATACTCCATCCCTAATAAATAGCCAAAAACCCTCTACTTCAAGACAACTTTTATATCAAAATCATCTAGGGTTAGTCGTGTTTCGAATATTTTCATTATATAAAAATCGTCCATTCCTACCAGTACGCTAAGTTATCTTTTTCATTTCTTATACGTCTAGTATTACAATAATAACGATTAAACTTATCCTTATAACTCCTTCTATTCTATTACATATCTAAAACATTTATTTGCCTCTTATTTGTTTTGCATTTACTTTTTCTGATCCTTAATATTGTTTAGACCTAATTAAAATCTTCTCTTACAGCTGAGTTAATAATCTTAGCAAGCAAGCCTGCCCCTACCCTATGTAAATGTAAATCATCCATTACAATAAATCTCCCTGTATCCGCTGAACTGATCCCATAAGTCAACTGAAATATGTGCTTATTCTTAAACCTAGCACTTAACCCTAGTGACATATTTATAGCTTCATCACTACAATTAATTTTTGGCAGTATCTATGATAAAACTAACTTATGGCATTTTTCGTTAAATGATTCTATAGCTAACTGTATCTCTGCAGGCTCTCTTTATTACATTGTCTGATCTGTCACTTATATCCTCCATGTGTGTCACTGGGTAGCATAATCTTACTCTCTTCTCCTTCCTTAACATACTGGTTATTGTACACACATGTCTATTCAAAGAATAATCTATAACTATATCCTCCTCTAGTTTTTCTTCCATCCAATAGTTCCTCATCTTCAGATTTAACATAATTGGCATATTGTAACTAACTTCATTACGTTTTACTCTGATACTGTTCGTTTTACCTTCCTGAAAGTTACTGTTAGTTGATTTATCCCTTGCATGCAAAACTTAAGCTCCTCCTCAAATCCTGCTGTCATTTCTCTTTATCTATTGCCTTAACTTTATTAAGATGGCCTCTAATTTCTCCTCCAACCTAGAAACGCTACATATAACTTGCACATGTTCATCACTAGTTGTCTTGAAGTATATGATAGTCTCAAGTTCCAAAATAAAACACACATATTGTACTCAATACATGTAACAGCTGTGAATACTTAACTCCTACAATGGTCTGAACCACTGTATTTATAATTATGGTCTGACAATAAATATTCAGTACCAAATACCCGTAGTCTATTGTTAACACTAATGTTTAAAAACCAACTATTAAGGACGTATTCACATGACAACGTTTCACAAGAAAATCATGAACAAATATATCGTTATTATATCTGTGGGATCCAAATTTAGACAGTGGTTTCTGTTTCAACGCGTCGACCACGATAATAAACATAGTATATACAATATTGTCAATACTCTGAGAACTACAGTATGTCTTGGTTGTAAGTTCACCTTTCGCAGTTCTTCTTCACGAAGATTTTTATATTATATGGAGGTTATCCTGATGGGTTAAAATACTCTATTTTTTTATTTCATCGAAAGTAAACATAAACCCAGTAGTGACTACTGGATTTATGGCTCGGATCCAGGTTGACGATTATAACTGTTTTTCTGCATGGTCAGGTTGGTAATCACTGGTAAATATATGCCCTCAAACTTTTTTATGTACATGAATCTTGTGTGAGTATGAAATATATTTCTAATTTCACAGCTTTTACATATCGGATACAATGTTTCTAGACATACAGACTTCTAAAATTAAATGAAATTCTGCATATCTTAGATCATTTATAATATTTCAATTTGTAAATTTCCATGTTTCACCAAGTTAAAGTAAAAATCTGAGGAAGATAGATGGGCTGTAAGATCAAAGTGTATATCGTCCCGTGTATTCGTCATATCTTATATCGATTTCTTGATCTTAAAATTGTTTTCTGTTGCATCAAATATTTCATAAAGCTCTTGTCACGTTGTCTCTCTCTCCATAAAAGGCACTTGGTAGATCAGGGCATGAAAGGACTGCCTCGTCCCGAAAGAAATTCATTAAATCTGTATAATTAGACTTAATTTTCTTAAACATTATCTCCAATATTGTAATGATCTCTTATCCTAAAGTTTTCCATAGTTTATATTTATCAAATATACTATTTCAAATAAACCATATGGGTCCATTTAGAACAACATTATTTGTATCAATGTCATAACATTTATTACAGCCATGTTAGTGGCACCCGCAAAACTCGTGTATCATATTTTATTCCATGCAGAAACATTCTAGTCTATAATTCAAGATTTGTTTCTCTTCACAGTTATGAACATGTGGTATATTTACTTCACTGGGCTTTTGTAGATAATCTAACCATTAAATATTTACTTGGCTGTACTTTTTGGTGGTAAGGTATTAACGATTAGGTATGAGAGCTATCGACCGTAGTGATATAAACTTCTGAATCCAGTCATACATATGGTAACAATAGTTAAAGTAAAAATCTGAGGAAGATAGATGGGCTGTAAGATCAAAGGCAACTGCTTCAGAAAACTAGATAGGTGTGTGGTTATATAGAATTCCAGTTTCATCAGCCACTTTTCCTATAAACGTATGCAATCGTTAAACTGTTTCTGTAAATTTTTTTTGAAAGTCATTTGAAATCAACCACTCGTGGCGCCACTTCTCATATATTTGGAGAAACAAGATTGCGTTAACATTTAAATAAGACCTTCAAATAAAATGCAATTAATTTTTCATATATAAAAGAAAAGGATTTAAGGCCTAAGGGTGAAAACAGGTCTTCTTATTGAATTTATTTTTATTTTTTATCGTACTTTTCAAGGGTGTCATTGTTTAATGGTTACTGTTTTGGATAATCGAAAAGATGCAATTTCAAAGTCTCCCTGCCTCTAATGACAAGTCATTGTGTTCTTAATCAAGAAGTTTTGCCCTAAATGTGCTTCAGTCTATCAAAATGTAAAATTTGTTTGACAGTTAACAGACGGACCAACATCCCTCCAGGAGGAACGTGTAAACATTTCCATCTGTTCTCGTTACAGAAAACTGCGGCTAAACATCCAATCAAATCAAATCCTGGTATGTAGTCAGAATTTAATTGAAGTTTCTCTTCGCTTCTTCATTGGATTATGCAATAAATAAAACTCAGGATACATTACTATGTTTTTCGTGTTCTTTATTTCCTTTACTGGGTTCCCGAGAACAAGCGAGAAGAGAAGCCGATAAGCCAGACCAGAAATGTTTCATCTTCCTTATGTTGAAGTGAATAGAAACTTTAAGGCCTAGAAAAAACATAAGACCAGAAACATTGTTTATTAACAATTCAGAGTTACAAAAATAATGAAACTTACAGAGAACAATCAAGAAGAGGAGAGATTACAATTTAGCAACAATAGGTATGACAAATCAATAACTTACAAACTACATAATTATTCAACTCGTATTCTATTCTGTATTTCTAGCAATGTCTATGAGCAGTTGTATTTATACACAAGTTACTTGTTTAGACAGAAAAGCTATTGAAAAAATAGGTTACCTACCCCACTGCTTAGTGCTCTTTATTTATAGCCTGAATAGCAATTTTATGCTTCTAGTGGGGGGAGATACATATAATAAAAGAAAATTGATATTATTTATTGGAATTAAGCACTAAGCCACACAATTGGCTAGCTGTACTCTACCTACAACGGGTATAAAAACCCGGTTTCCTAGCAATATGAATCCTCGTCACACCAAATGTGCTCGTCCTTTCAGCCGTGGAGGCGTTATAATATGACGATTAATCCCACTATTAATTGGTAAAAAGAGTAGCCCAAAAGTTGGCGGTGGATGGTCTTCTCTAACTGTCTTCTCTCTAGTCTTACACTGCTAAATTAGAAACGGTTAGCGTAGATAGCCCTCGTGTAGCTTTGCGCGAAATTAAGAAACAAACAACACTATGACGGATTAACTGTTGAATATTTATTTTAATATCGATGTTTTTTCAGTTAAATATATATTTAAAAACGCATAAAACTTATACTGTTAAATTTATATTGCAAAATTCCGCCTATTCATTAAATTTGTAGAAGGTTCTTGAGTGTAAGAATCAACAATGTATTACGTGAATATGTAAAATAATAGTGATCGCCAGCATCGTTATTTTAGCTAAAGTTTCTAGCAATTCTCCTCTCAAGCTTATAAAAGATAGTCAACGCAATACGCGAAGAGAAAGTATATAATCTTAGTTTGCTACAACTGGTATACTATAAACCTAGGAAGCTGTAACTGTGATTAACGCTTATTAATCGGAAAACTACAGATATTTGACCAGGAAATTTATATATTTCGAAATTCACAAGCCGTTTAACTTCAGAGGAATACCATCGGACGTTAATATTTCTACGAAGACATTATATAACTTTGGTGTGATTAGTGAAGAGCTAGCTGGTTCCTCGTTAAGTGAACTGTACCGACACCAACTCGAAATTAATCTGTTCATCGTAAACTGTCGATGAAATATTCAGTTCCACACCAGATAGAAGCCTCAATATTGTTTGAAACTTTGTAAAACATTTGTATATAAATCATTATTTGTAATAACAGTTATTATAAATTGTATTATTACTTGTATATTAAAATATATTTGTATTGAGAAAGAAAACTGTGTGTATCAATCTTGTTGAAAAGTAACATAAATTTAATGCATATGAACATTTAATTAACTACTAAATTAAAATTAAAATGACAGGTTATTTGAAATAGTAATATGTAACGTACGTAACATAATAAATCGGATACTTGTCGGAAATAAATTATAATATGTAGCAATAGGGACCCAGTGTTTTAAGAACTGTAAAAGAAGAAAAAAAACACGAAAAGCATACAAGACCTGATATTCGAAATGTTTGTTTGTTTGAATTTCGCTCAAAGCTACACAAGAGCTATCTGCGCTAGCCGTCTCTAATTCTGCAGTGTAAGACTAGAGAGAAAGCAGCTAGTTATCACCACCCACCGCCAACTCTTTGGCTACTCTTTTACCAACGAATAGTTGGACTGACCGTAACACTATAACGCCCCCACGGCTGAAAGGGCGAGCATGTTTGGTGCGATGGGGATTCGATTCTGCGACCCTCAGATTACGAGTCAAACGCCTTACCCCACCTGGCCATGCCGGGCCGTATTCGAAATTAACTGCTAAAAGTCATGGTTCATCAGATTATTTGTGACGTCATCCATCTAAGATATTAAAAATCATCTGGTAAACTCTGAATCATAATTGATGAAACAATAGACACTGTTAGATATGTCGACGTCACTTTTCGAGCCCTAGAAGCATTTTTGAACTTTTATATAATACCTCATACGTTATCAAAGACAATACTACAAACACTTGGATATGTATTTTACAGGAATGATACATCTGTTCCTTCATTCCGAAGTCATTGTTATGATGAAAAGGCTTCGATGGTATGGCAGCACAGGTTAATAAAGTTGGGAGGAGGGCAATTTATACTTATTGTTATGGTCATGTGTTAAAGCTTGCCTGTGTGTGTGTGTTTTTCTTATAGCAAAGCCACATCAGGATATCTGCTGAGCCCACCGAGGTGAATCGAACTCCTGATTTTAGCGTTGTAAATCCGTAAACTTATCTCTGTACTAGCGGGGAGCAAACCTTGCCTGTAAGGACATCTTTAGCAAGCTGTTATTATAAAAGTTGTTTTTAACACTGCATAGGAAATCATTAAGCTGGTAAAATGAATCTATAAAACAAAAACAATTTTAAGCAAATAAAGCAAGATGGTGTTGGTATCACAATATTCTGTCAGGTGGATAGCGAGTGATGTCTGTCAAATCTTGGGGAGATTCACATTGACCAAATTACTGGAATCCAGAAATCAGTTTAATGATATCCATGCATGAGTGAAGTGCGAGGGACAAAAACATGCCCCTTCTCCTCCGAAAATGTTGTTAACTTGTTATATATTTTATTTCATAACAGAAAAATGTGTAAAACTATATGTTTTTAGCACGCATTCGACGAGACTTGTTCAAATATGATCTCAAATATTACTTTTAACACCGGCTTTTGTAAATACCCGAATTTTTATTATTTTAGTTACATTTTCTCATATGAAGTGTTGTCCACCTACTGTAGTTTCTTGGATCTTTTTATTCCAATTATTCTACAAAATTAACAGACAAGCTTCTCTGCGATAATCTAACATAAAAATTAAACTCAAAATGACACAAACGAATTTCACAATGTCATTTATATAATTCTTAAGTGAAAAGATAATTCATGCAACTGCAACAATTTCAAATTCTAGGCAAGGAAATATCTATTTTGAAATAGTTGAATAATAACCACTTGATTTATAACTAAAAACCCTTTTACAGTCATGATTGTCAACTGTTTTCGGATATGTTTATTTGAAAAATACGTGTTTTATACTTTAGAAGACTAATAAGGTTAAATAATATATTGTACACATAGTGAAATTTTGAAAGATACAGAAATATAACTTCTGGTTTTTCTGTGAATTTACTTGCTTTACCCTAAGGCGAATACATGGGCCAAAGCTATCTAAACTTGCCTTCAGCTGATATGCTTCGGTAATATGTTGAAATAGCCCACACTATTTGTGTGTGTGAAACTGGTTATTTGGTCTCAAAATCGTTTGATGACAAACATATAACAGAAAACAATGGTAAGTGTTACTTATGTAAAGTTGTATATAATCATTTTTGACAATCAGGGTTCATCAAGCTTTTAGCCTAGATGCAAATACTTTTCAATCAGCAAGAAACATAATCTGTTAAGTTTCCTACAGAAAGTTATGAACATAGTTTTATAATGTTTTACTTGTAAAATAGAAAGAGAAGGTGCATTAAAATCCTACAAAACAATAGAAATATTGTCCTTTGTAACACTGACCGCCTCAAGTAACATTATCAATAGTAAGACTTTCCTAGCATGGCCAGGTGGTTAGGGCGCTCGACTTATAATCTAAAGGTCGCGGGTTTAAATCCCCGTCGCATCAAACATGCTCGCCTTTTCAGCTGTGGGGGCGTTATAATGTGACGGTTAATTCCACTATTCGTTGGTGAAAGAGTAGCTGAAGAGTTGACGGTGTGTGGTGATGGCTAACTGCCTTCCCTCTAATTTTACACTGCTACAGGAAGGAGGTATAATGTCAGCAGCACCTACATTGAATATATATAAACTGAAATTTGCTGTTTGCATAAGTATTAAGCCCCTTTAGTTAGTACTTAGTGGAAGAACCATTAACAACAATTACTGGTGTGAGCATTTCTGGATAATCCTCTGCCAGCTTTGCAATACAAGATGTTTTGACAGTTTCGTTGGGAAATATTGATGAAAAGCAATATTTAAGTCTCACCGAACATCTTCTATTGGATTGAAGTCAAATTTTTAACTGGATTATTCCAGAACATTCACATTCTTCTTTTGAAACCGCTCCAGTGTGGCTTTTATCTTGTGCTTCAGGTCATTGTCCTGAAATGTAAATTTTTGACCTAGTTTGAGATTCTTTGCTGACTCAAGCAGGTTTTTATTCTAGAATTTTTCTGTACATTGCATCATTTATTTCTTACCCCCTCAGTAGCACAGAGGTAAGTCTGGAAACTTACACCACTAGAAACCGGGTTGTGATACCTGAGTGGTGGGCAGAGAACAGATAGCCTATTGTATATCTTTATGATTAACTTGACCAAACAAATATTTCTCTCAATCCTGACAAACTTTTCAGTTCCTGCATCCCCTTCATTACATTCTGCTGCCACCATGCTTGACAGTTGGGATGGTGTTGAAAGGACGATGTGCTATGTTGTGCTTGCTCTAGACGTAATGCTTTTAAATTAAATAAAAAAAATTGTGTCTTGCCTGACCAAAGAAAAAAAAAAGCAAAACCCGTGACATGTTTTCAATATCATTTACATGCTTTGCTGCAAACTCAGTACTAGATTTCAAATGGTTCTTTTCAGTAACAGCTTCTTTCTTGCCACTTGCCCATCAGGCCAGTTTGTGTAAGAACCGGGATATTGTCGATGTATGAACACTAAATCTCGTCTCATAAATGGAATTTTGCACATCTTTCAAATTCACTGTTAGCTTCATAGTTGCATCTTAGTTTAAAATGGCCGTATGATCTCTGTAGTTATTAAGTGGTCTGAAGCACATTCTACTTTGTTTTTTTTAATTTTGCGCAAAGCTACGCGAGGACATCAGAATAAAAGCATCATCTGTTCAAGCTACAACTCACATTGTGAAGATCAAGAAACTTTGTAAACAAGTCAGGGATAAAGTGGTTAAGAAACATTGATCAGAAGAAGGTTACAAGAAAATTTCAAAGTTGCTAATTATTTTTTCGAGTACGGCAAAAGTCCATCATTAACAAAGTGGAATGTTCTTCAGACCACCCAATCACTACCGAGATCACACCGCCATTTTAAACTAAGATGCACTATGAAGCCAACAGTGAATTTGAAAGATGTGTAAAATTCCACGTATGAGACGATATTCAGTGTTCATACATCGACGATATCTCAGTCCCTACACAAAGCTGGCCTGATGGGGAAGTGGTAAGAAAGAAGCCATTACTGAAAAGAACCATCTGAAATCTGGTACAGAGTTTGCAACAAAACATGTAAATGGTACTTCAGACATGTGGCAGACTTTATTTTTGTTAGACAAGACGCAAATTAAGTTTTTTTTTATCTAAATTAAAAGCACTACGTCTGGAGCAAGCACAACACAACGCATCCCCCGCTCAACACCATCACACCTGCCAAGCATGGTGATAGCAGTATCACGTAATGGGAATGTTTCTCATCAGTAGGGAAAAATTTGTTTGTTTCTTTGTTTTCAGTTGATCACAAAAATACAATGGGCCATCTCTGCTCTACCCACCACACGGGTATCACAACCCGGTTTCTAATGGTGCAAGTCCGCAGACATACAGCTGTGTTACTGAGGATGGGGGAGAGAGAAATGGTTTGATATGTTTTGAATTTCGCGCAAAGCTACACGAAAGCTATCTGCGCTAGCCGTTCCTAGTTTTACAGTGTAAGGCTTCAGGGAAGACAGCTAGTCATCATCACCAACCGCCAACTCTCGGGCAACTCTTTTACCAACGTATAGTCGGATTGATCGTCACATTATAATGCTTCCATAAATAAAAGAGCGAGCATGTTTGGTGTGACAAGGATTCGAACCCGCAATTCTCAGATTACGAGTCAAATACCTTAACCACCTGAGTATGTCGAGCCGAGGGAAAAATAAATGGTGAGACATGAAGATTGCATTCCATCAATGTTTCCCCAATGAAACTGTCAAAATTGAAACAATTTTGCCAGGACAAATGGGCAAAAATTACACCATTTCATTGAGCAAAGCTGGCAGAGACTTATCCAAACAGACTCGTAGAAGTAATTGTTGCCAGTGGTTCGTTCACCAAGTACTAACTCAGGGAGCTAAATACATATACAATCAGCAAATTTCAATTTATATACATATTGTTACAGTTTTTTGAATTTCGCACAAAGCTACTCGAGGACTATCTGTGCTAGTCGTCCCTAATTTAGCAGTGTAAGACTAGAGGGAAGGCAGCTAGTCATCACCACTCACCGCCAACTCTTGGGCTACTCTTTTACCAACAAATAGTGGGATTGACCGTCACATAATAACGCCCCCACGACTGAAAGGGCGAGCATGTTTGGCGCGAAGGGGATGCGAACCCGCGACCCTCAGATTACGAGTCACACGCTTGGCCATGTTGGGCCACTTATATATATATATTCAGCGTAGGTGTTACTAACATTATACCTCCTTCACGCATAACAACGTTAAATATGATCATTGGAATTATGAACGAAAACAGGTTTACTAAAAACAATGTTTACATTATTTGTATTTCATCAAAATTTGACATTATTGGTAGGAATGAATACTTTTATACGACTCTGTGCTTTGAATCTATAAACTAACCACTTTGTAAAAAAAAAATCAACTCATAAACACTATTATTAATAGTTTTTGCTTTATTTGTTAATCTAAATTGCTTTATTTTACTGTTTGGGTTCATCATTTAAACATTTCAAGAACCTATGTTTTCACAGATAAATACAATTTTCTGTACAATATATATATCTGAATACCGCATCAGCAAATTAATATACTTACGAATAACTTCACTGACTTCTTTAAATTCAATTTGTGAAAAATTATAAGTACTCGTCTTGCTTTTTATAATCAATAATTTGACATTGTTACGAATGAATATCACATTGAGGACTAGCAAGTTGAGTGGTTTGTGTACCTGGCCTGTGAATCCATCTACGCTTCGCTTCTTCGTTGTGGGTATTTGGGTATGTTTAATTTCTAAATATTTAGAAGGGTCAGGTGCACAAGACATCTTCCTCCATCCCTAGCTTTCCATGTCGGCTACTATTAAGAATTTGTTGTTGTAGTAGTGCTTTTGAGCCAGATAATCTCACAGTACTCCAGCCCTTTTCAGGGTAATGTCCATGTACTGTCTTGATTTGCCCCCTTTTTTTTTCCTTTTTTATTTTATTCTATTTTTAATTTGTTTATATTTATTTTTACTTTTATTCGTCTGTGTGTGTATATACATATTTCCTTTTTCCATATATATTTATCGGCAAAATAAAATAATAATAAAAAGAAAGGGAAAAAATAAAACAAACAAAAAAGAAAGAAAGCTAGTTTTAAACGTCTAATGCATGGTGGCCAGATAGATTTATGTTGCTTAAATATATATTTATAGTAGAGAGGTACTTAGGACTATGTTCATCATGTACGTGATATCTGTCAAGATAACACATTAAGTCATTTTTATGCCAATTCTTATTAAAATAATTTAGTGCATTATGCAAGAGTCTTACAGATATTGTCTCTATGTTTGTATACCTGTGCATGAATGTGGATGAAGTACTACATGGTACTTTATAGGCTGAAGTTAAGATTGAATTGTGTATGTTTTGTAGTTTATATAATTGTTTTTGTGCTATGTTTATCCAGGAAGGAAATGCGTATTCCATTACAGGTCTAATGAATGTTTTGTACATTTTTTATTATATTATCAGGTGATGCACCTTGAATTTTACCTGAAAGACTTCTTTCATAATTTGCTCTTTTCCAGATTCTAATCAGAATATTGTTTGTTTGCTGTATCCACGTTAATTTGGTATCATAAGTTAATCCTAAAAATTTAGCAGAAGTAGTAGTCTGTAAAAGTGATCCATTCATGTACAACTTTGGTGGATTTTTTTTTCAGTTTATTTAATCCGCTGAATAATATTACTTGGTTTTTCGGAATATTTATTTTTATTTTATATTTCTGGCAGTATTCTCCTAATCAGTGATGTCGAGAAAACCCACTTGTAGAGAAAAATATATATGTAAAAACGGTTCGTTTTGGTTGAGAAAATATTTTTCGTAGAGGAGCGAACCCGACGATGACCGAAGAAGGTCGAAACGTTGTTCGCTCCTCCACGTAAAAAGATTTTCTCAACCCAAAGGAGCCGTTTTTACATATATAGTATTCTTCTAAATTATTCAGGACTGGTTGGAGATTTGTTGCTGCTATTGAAGGAGTGGGGGCACTTTTCCAAACCGCTACATCGTCAGCAAATTGTGATGCAAAACCTAAATTTAGGTCCGACAGTGGAATATTACTCACATACATGATAAATAGGATAGGGCTAACTACCCCTCCCTGTGGGACTCCTGCCTCAGGTGAAAAGAATTCTGAATGGGCCCCATTCACATCTACTTTACACGTTATATTGTCCATAAAGTTAAATAGCCAGCGAATAATTCCCTAGGGTAAATCTATTTCTGTTAACCTGTGGCGTCATCCATTTCGCCACACCGTGTCAAATGTTTTATCAATGTCGCGAAAGCAAGCTACAGTGCATTCGTTTTTGTTAAAGCTATCTGTAATTGTTTCTGTTAATCTGATTAAGTTGGCTGTATTTTGTAAATCCGTTTTGAATTTCGGGTAGTTTTGAATTTACTTCCGAATATATAGATAGTCGGTTACTAATTATTCTTTCTAAAATTTTGTCGATACAACTGGTTAGGCTAATTGGGTGGTAATTGTTTGGTTTCTTTGCTGGCTTCCCTTCTTTCTGGAACATTAATATTACTGCATCTTACCAAGAAACAGGGATATATCCGGCTAATAATGATAAGTTAAATAAGGCTGATAGGTGTTCATATAATTTCTGAATACCATGTTATCGAAGGATAGCTTCTCCAGGAGCTTTGTTTTTTGTATTTGTGATAGCTGTTTGTACTTCCGTTACTGTTATATCTTTTATTAGTTGATGAGTGCTCCAGCCTATTGTTTTCTCTAGTTTTATTAATGTGTTTACTGGTAATTTTGGTTTTGTTATGTTAAATGAAGCTATTGACTTTATTATAAAAGTATCTGTACACGTCTAGTTCATGGTTTGTTTTGAACGTGTTTTTGAGGTGGTCTTTAAATATTTCTGCTTTTTCTAGGTTAGTGCAAGTTGTTTTGTCATGTGAATCTGGTCTCTAGTCTCTCTGGTGTTTGGGTATATTTATGTGTATACCCGGGAGGGTCAGGTACACTCGACCTCTTCCTCCTTCCATAACTTTGTTGGAGTGGCCAGATTAATGTATATTTCGAAATAAATACAGAATGGCTCGAGTGATATCATAAATTTAGTCTGGTCCTTTTCAGGACAATGTCCATTTATATTGTTCTTGATTTTGTTACTATTATTATTATTTAATAAGTTTAGAACGTAGGTGGCCTGTTTTATTTTATCTATATTCTAATACTATTACTATTATTATTATTTTAAATGATTTTTGTCTTAATGATCTAATGTATAGATTTAATGGGGAAAGGTGTTCAGGTCGCTCTTCATCCTATATCCAATATCTGTCTAGTTCACATAGCAACTCATTTTTTCGCCAATTTTTATCAAAATATTTTATTGTACTCTGTAGAAGTCTATCTGGTATTGTTTGTGTGTTTGAGTAATTATGCATGAACTTTGATGAAGTGGTTTTAGATACTCTGTATGCTGATGTAATTAGTGTATTCTCTAATGTTTGAAGTTTGGTTTGAATTTAATTTCCACTTACATTGATCCATGCAGGAGCTGCATAGTCTATTACAGTTCTAATGTATGTCTTGTATATTTTAATGATGTTTTCTGGTGTTGTTCTGTAGTTTTTACCAGTTAGACTCCTAGCATAGTTTATTCTTCGCGAAATATTAGTTTTTATGTTATTTACATCCTTCATCCATGTAAGCTTCGAATCATATGTTAATCCTAAAAATTTTGCAGATGTAGCAGTCTGGAGGTGTTCCCCATTCATATAAATTTGGGGTTGAACTTTTTGATATTTCGTAGATTTTGAAAATATTACTTGTTGCGTCTTTGCTGTATTTATTTTGATTCTATATTTTTCACAATATTCACATAAGCTATTTAGTTGTGGTTGTATGTTAGCGGCTGCTATTTCTGGTGTAGGGGCACTTTTCCAAATTGCTACATCATCAGCGAACTGAGACGCGTATTCATGATTTGGGTGTTTTAGTGGCATATTACTTACATACATGATGAAGAGAATAGGGCTAACCACCCCTCCTTGAGGGACTCCAGCTTCTGGAGTGAAGAACTCTCTTCATTTACTCTACATTTTCTATTTTCCAAAAAAGTTTGATAATCAGCGAATAATTCCTCGCGGTAGTCCCATTTCATGCATACGGAACCGAAGACCATTGTGCCATACAGTGTCGAATGCTTTTTCGATATCGAGGAAGCAGGCAACAGTGCATTCTTTATTGTTAAAGCTGTTTATTATTGTTTCAGTTGACCTAATTAAGTGATCTGTTGTTTGCCTATATTTTTTAATTCCGTTTTGTTCTTCCGGTAATTTTGCATTATTCTCAAAAAATGTGGAGAGGCTATTGCTTATTATTCTTTCGAGAATTTTGCCTACACAGCTGGTCAGTCGATAACTGTTTGGTTTATTGGCTGGTTTTCCTTCTTTGTGGAACATTAAGATATTTGCTTGCTTCCAAGAAACTGGGATGTATCCAGAATGTAGAGATAGATTAAATATTGTGAATCCAGTAATTCATAGTTTGTTTGTTTTTGAATTTCGCGCCAAGCTGCACGAGGGCCATCAGCGCTAACCGTCCCTAATTTAGCAGTGTAAGACTGGAGAGAAGGCAGCTAGTCATCACCACACACCGCCAACTCTTGGGTTACTCTTTTATCAACGAATAGTGCGATTGACCATAACTTTATAACGCCCCCACGGCTGGGAGGGCAAGCATGTTTGGCGCGACGAGGATGCGAACCTGCGACCCTCGGATTATGAGTCGAGTGCCTTAACCACCTGGCCATAATTTATAGTTTCTATGCTTATTACAAGAAATAAAACCAACCCAAATACAATGAAGGAAAACAATAGCAAAGATATTACTAAAATTCCAGAAATTCCTGCATATTGTTTAACAAATTTTATCGAAATAACTCCAAATTTAAAGCTTAACACAAAAACTTGTTTCGTTTGTAATGTTTTAATAAGAATCTTTTGTTCCAGTTTTAAATTTAATATAAATAGGGGGTGGAGTTAAGTTTAAAATCCAATCGGAACCTACCAAAGGTTGCAGTCATCATTATTAAAAAAAGGATCTAACAAGTGCAAACACCTTGTTCCTACCTCTTGAAGTGAGGTACCCCTTACATTAGTTTTTCATAAAATGAAAGTAAAACGCATTTTAAGATCAAAATGATTTTCAATAAACACAAAGAAGAAAGTTTCTCATGATTAACATCTGAGCAATATCCAGTGTGTGTTCTAAGACATTGAAAAAACAAAAGCTATTGATGCATGTACAAAAATTAAATTACAGTGTGTTACAATGTGTTAAAACGTAGTTGGGATTACTGTTATAGTTTTATTAATTTTGAATTGCTTACGTTAAAAATAATATTAAACACATGCTTATTGATTCTTAAATAATATTTTACCAATGAATCATTTTTTTTAAACATTTGTTGTTGTTTTGCTTTAAATCCATCATATAAAGCAAAGTATAACTAGAAACTTTCTAATTTTCATCCATGAATATATCATGAGTTATTAACAGGTTGTTTGTTTACTGAATTTCTTCCACAAATGTTTCCTTTATTCGTCCCTAATTCTTGAAGCGACAGACTAGAGTGAGATTGGCTGTCACAGTAGAAGGGGTAAACATGTTTGAAGATGGGTTTCGATCCAGTCATCTTTAGGTTATGAAACAAGCACCTTTATCACTAGGTCATGTCAGGCGTCACTAACAACTAAACATTTCCAGTAAAAAACGTGGAGTTTTGAATACAAGAAAACCTTTCAGCTGAACATTTTATGTCATAAAATTTGATTGATAAATGAAGGAAAACAAACAGAGACTTGTATAAATACATTAGTTATTACACTAATATTACAATCAAACCATACAATTAGACGGATTAGTTAGAGAAACAAGTACAATGTAATGTATTTCGATTAACTTATCACTGTGTTCAAATGTTTAGAAACTTATTATTTATTAGCCACATCTAGAACTTCTGAAGAGAAATATGGTAAAAGTAACACCTCAACTGGTATATGAAAACAATCTGTTATATAATATAATTTTGTTTTATTTTCCTACTATCGGTTGTACGTTTCTGGTGTACTTTAGTAACGATGTAAAGTTAACAGTGTTGTTTCTAATAGTACAGGGTGATATTCTTCATGAAATAAAACAGTTAAATATGTCGATTTATAACCAAATAAAGATGTTTACAGTTCTTCCTCTTTGTTATATTTTATTTCAAAATTATCTAATCACTTTATCTTGTTAACAGTGATGACCATCTCAGAGTTAACTGTACGTCTTGGAGTCTCGCGTCTTTTATAAGTCTAAAGAATCCTATTAGAAAGACTTAATGTTATTTTGTGTTATCTGTCTTTCTTTAACATGTCTGAAGCATCTAGAAGGATGTGTATTCATGTCAGTCTCATGTTGATTGTTTACCAATGTGAATGGTTTCACTCACCATATCAAGCTGTGTTTACAGACAACCTTACTATTTCCAGTAGTAGTGTAGCTCCAGAAGAGATATCACAAATACTAAACGTGTAAAAATTAAAGTTGTGGTCATTGAAAGTTATTCAATGTGATAGGCTAGTCCAACCTTTTATGATCCAATAGGGTCGTATGGTAGACACTTATAAACTGACACTGTTAACAACAGAAGTGGTTGATGTACAAAAGACGTCTTAAGTTTCTTAGACTATATTCTTTACATTGAGTCAATAGAAGAGTAAATATCTTGTCGTGGACATTGATGAAAGTAAAGGTTTAATTGTTTCCATAAAACAGTAAGATACACATTACTACGAAGTAACCAATCTCAGTGAACTTGGAAGAGGACACAACACCAAAAGGACAAAACAACCATTGGATCGCTTGCACTGGCAAGAGAAAAGCTGTAAACATGTGGTCTTTACAGCAGAATGATGGAATTAATCAGAGGGTTCTTATACGTGGAGATCATTCAACTTCAATTAATATTGAAAGTGGTGTACCTCAGGGCTCAGTCCTAGGACCATTGTACTTCTTGATTTACATTAATGACACAGATTAAAGAATGGTAAAAAGTTACTTAAATGTGATGATGATATCAAGATCTTCGGTGTTGCTGCTGCTTTACAAAAGGATTTAGATCATTTAGTGAGTTAGGCAAATAAGTTACAAATGGGTTTTAATTTTAATAAATGCAAGATAATTTCAATAACCTTTCCAGGGTCACGAAAGAAAAGGATCTTAGTGTAATTGTCGATCAGTCTCTAAAGCCATTCAAGTAGTTTGCTGTTTCTAGTGGTTGGGCAAATAGGATTTTAGGTTATATCTACAGAAATATTGAATATAAGTCTTGAAAGGCTAAAATTTCATTGTATAGGTCAGTGGTTAGTCCACATTTGGAGTATTGTGTTCGGTCTTTGACGACTTACCTTAGTAATGACATTGAGCTGACGGAAACATTTCATAGAAAGACTACTAGAATTGTTCTTGAGATGTAAAAGTTGTCCTATAATTACACGCTATACTCTGTGCAAGTGTTTTTCTCTCGGAAAAAAGAATTGTTGAAGACAATTTGGTTTAGTTGTTCAAGACTGTTAGGGGTGGATATTCTTGATCTTGTTTTACTTAATAATAAAACTAGTGGATACCATATAAGCTTACAGTAGACTCAGAGTGATATTCAATCAATACAATTTTGTTTTTCTAAGAGGTCAGTTAGTCTTTGGATTGGTTTGTCTTGAAATGAAGTGGAAGCAGTAAACTTAAAGAATTTAAACAATGACTTTATAAATATTTAAATATTAAGGGCTAGCGTTCAAGTTTTGTTAAGTCCTTGTGTGTAAACTTAACTAAAAAAACTAAACAGCAAGACCTGGGCCATCGATAACTGGATGACAGTATATTAAGTGACAGGAAATTTTATCAAGCAAACGAAAAAAGAAAGAAAGGCCTGTAGAAGCATTAACTTATGGTTTACAGAAAAGGAAACAAAGTGTTTACGTTTATAATACATAATACTCAACAATATAACATTTTTTTTTATTAAAAACTGAACTTAAGCATTTATGTCTTGATATGTAATACTGATTGTGGACTAAGAAACTTGTGAATATTGTTTGTTGTTGTTTTTAAGAAGTACTTTTAAATCGCATGTGAAATCTGTTGGACACCCTGGTCTAATAAATAGATTATTCTATTCTTATATCTGTTATCAACTGATGGAATGGTTTCTCTGATGCAGCGATTTTTACTGGTAACTTGAGTTCTATGATAATTTTGTTTTATAGGCAACATGATTGGTAAAGAAATATATTTGTTTATTCTGTTTTCATATTTTTACACTACGTTTGGTTTAACTTCCGTTTGATATGCGATAGAAAATTGCGTGGTTCATACCATAATATTCAAAGTTTTGATTATTTTAAAGAAATGCATGTTAAAGAGATAATTAGGTTAAAAATTACATAAGTGTAAACTTACTTCATGTATTGTTTGGTTTCAATTTTGTTGAATGGTAAAAATACATATATAATAATATTAGGGGCAGGAAACTATCACAGTGAATCAGCCAATAAAATGCATTGTTTGTTTAACCTTATTGTTACTGACCAATCATACAAATCACAAACAGTTGAGAACCGCGATTGGTTTAGTAATTAATTTTATGTTACTACAGGATATTTCAACTTGTGTCATCTTTATGGGAACAGATATCCTGTTACCTTGAAGCTGAAAACACGACAAAATAAACGTTTAGTGAAATTAAAATATTTATAAGGTTTTATATAGAAAGTTTAATAGCTTATACATTTTGTTTTAAAATGGCAGACAATTATGATAGTTTTGTAAAATGTTAACTTTTGTGAAACTAAAATAGTGTTTTCCTGGAACTGATATACAAATATATAATAAACATGTACACACAAATACTTGTCAACATGGTGTTTGACAACCTTTATCTCTAGACATTATTGTTTATATAGTAGTGGACATAGTAACAATAGAACACAATTTTACATGAAAAATGAAAATAGCAAGTTAAAGTAATAAATTTTAAGTTCTGGAAAACTTATTTCAGTTTAACAAAACTGAAATCAGTTCATAGAATGTCTTATATCCTGAGACTGATTATTTCCAGTGAGTATTTTAACATTTAGATAGTTTTCATGTTATGGTAGTTATGAAAACGCATAACTGAAAGCAAAGGAGAATATGTTATACGTTAGTCACATTACATATGTCATTTCAGGCGTTGAAGAGGCCTCTCGTCAAACACTAGCAATATAGTTGATACGTCAAAAGGTTTCTGATGTATTAACCAGTCAGTGAGACCCCAGCAGTACAGCGGTATGTCTAAGGACTCACACCACTAAACTCAAACTATAACATCGCACATTCCTCCTTCCATTACTTAGTTGGAATGGACTGATTAATACATTTAGTGTAAATACAATATGGCTGAATTAATAACATAACTTTAAATCTGGTCCTTTTCAGAACAATATCCATTTATATTTTTCTTTTATTGACCTAGGTCCATCAGCACATAAACATGAATTCATAAATACTTCTATTGATTTGCTGCATTCTGATTGGTTGAAAACCGTTCAAGACCAGTCTCGAATCAATACAAGTCTGGCTTCAATCCATTTTAAGAGAATTAGTTTTCAATCATTGCAAAAGTTTCATTAAAGTTGTTGCTATGGTAACTGTATGCAAGAAGCAATGTTAATGGTGATATGCAAATCCGTTGTGAGCCAAAAAGTATTCAAAAACAATATGTGATCAACAACACATACTGTAGTAACCTATATACACGGCGATCATTCTGTAATGGTACACATACATTACATATAATCAATTGTAAACTGTACTGCATATTGAACTACTAAATACTGGGTTAGGCCTAGGCTATAGTACCTTAATACTAATCAAATATCTAAAGAATGAGTTGTAACCTCAACTCTAAGCTCAGTTTTGACCTGGGGACGTTAGATGAGTCAACAAACCATACACCAACAAAACAGGCATATTTCTGAAACTTTATCTGCATGCCTAGAAACGATGGCCTCAAATTGGGAATAGTCCAATTCATTATTCCAGGCTACAGTGGCGTTTCCAGTGTACTTAACCAAAGTAATTACAGTATTTAGGCCCAACGTTATTGTCACTCGGTTCTCACATTACAAAACTAACGTTAGGCTTAATACTAATACATTGCAACTGAGGCCACTAACGTTAAGCCTACTACTCAGTACTAACCTTGCTCACATGAACTTGTTCAATTCATACACTTTTTCAGACAATCCTAAACTGATTGTGTTAATTTGTCGGTTCTTTATAGTGTCTTTGTATTACCGCGGTACCACAGTACTGTACTACTAGTAGTGGTATAGTGTATACATAAGTTACATAACAACGTTAAAAATCATGTTGTCGTACACTTCGAACTCTTACGCAATTTGACCTAAAAGGTCGAATTCTCGCCTTTTGACTGCTCCGATCAGTCAATTGTTTTCCCAGCTTTTCAAAAATGTAACAGAACGAGTGCTGATCTGAATATATATATATAGTCGCAAAATAGTTGAATTACACCTGAAACTTTGTGGTCCTTGTCCCTATGTTTCTGTCTCGGATTGTTCGTTCGTCTCATAAAAAAAAATATCATCGGAGGGCCGGGCCGGCTCTGGGCATTATGACGTCAGGATAAGATTGGGTTTAAAAATGGCATATTTGAAAATTTTTTTGTGGTTATTTATTAATGGGGTTAATCTCAGCTTCAGATCTGTTTATACTATTACATAATCACAAAGGAATACATACATGCCCAAACACTCCTATAGGTTACATTTATGGGCCCGGCATGGCCAGGTGGATTAAGGGGTTCGACTCGTAATCTGAGGGTCGCGGGTACGAATCCCCGTCGCATCAAACATGCTTGCCCTCCCAGCCGTGGGGGCGTTATAATGTGACGGTCAATCCCATTATTCGTTGGTAAAAGAGTAGCCCAAGAGTTGGCGGTGGGTGGTGATGACTAGCTGCCTTTGTATAAATCCAACCAAATATGAAAAAGAAACAAAAACGGGAGAGATAAATAAAACCAAATCACAAACTACAGAAGATATCATGAGGTATTCCCATGTTTGTTTTATCTAGTTCTTTATATTCTTTAACAACTTCCTCTGTTAGAGAATAAACAATTAAACTGTTTCGATATATTTCGCTGAATATGGAAAAATACAGTTGCAGACAAAGTACTGTTAAACTGACGTGGTTTGGTTTGTTTTGAATTTCGCGCAAAGGTACACGAGGGCTATCTGCGCTAGCCGCTTCTAATTTAGCATTGTAAGACTAGAGCGAAGGCAGCTAGTCATCACCACCTACTGCCAACTCTTGGGATACTCTCTTACCAACGAATAGTGGGATTGGCCGTAACATAATAACGACCCCACGGCTGAAAGAGCGAGCAAATTTGGCGTGACGGGCATTCGACCCCGCGACCCTCGGATTACCAATTGAGTGCCTTAAACACCTGGCCATGCCGAGCCAGAAACTATAAGTCAGAAGTAAACTGTGTCAATACAAACGTTGCAGCACACAGCGACATTATCCAAGAAACGGTGGTTTCCTATGGGTTTTGTACAAATTTGCATAAGTTTTTAATTAAAAATATTTTGCTTTAATACATGGTGAACTATAAGGTTTTGATAATATATGTATTTCGATAACATTCATTTCATATGAATAATTAATATGAATCACGTCATTTAGTAAGTGGATCCAAATAGACAGAAATTCCCTATGTCAGAATATTTCCAATATTCTACAGCTACTTCATAACAATAAGAAACATTTGGACTTTTACTCACCATATATTATATTGCATTATCGTATTATGAGAGTTTCATCACATAAAAGTTGAATCATGTATATCATGATTTTGTGTATATATACGAGGTGTGATCAAAAAGTTCTAAGACTTCACTTTTATTCCGAAGAATAATGTACATACATCAGTATTATATGTTATCCAATTCAATGTAATTTCCCCCCAGCTGATACGCACTTGTTCCAACGTTCCTCCCATTTTCAGAAGCAATGCTGGAAGGCTTCAACTGTTATGTAACTAAGTTATGCTTTCACATTATTATGAATGGTTGGAATGTCATCAAATCTTTTTCCTTTCAACGTAATTTTGAATTTTGGGAACAAGAAAAGAATCACACAGGGATCGGGAGAATACAGAAGGTGTGGTATCACAGGAATGTTTTTGCTGCTAAAAATTCTTGAACAGACACAGCAGTTTGTGAAAGCTCGTTGTCATAATGAGGAAACCAGTGGCAATTCTCCCACAGCTCGCGGCGGTTTCTTATAACTTTCTTCCTTAAGCGAATTAAGACTTCTTTATAAAAGACCTGGTTAACTGCCTGGCCACTTCGAATTTTTTCTTCCACCTTAGCGACCGTTTTATCAGTGAGCGATGTCGACGGTCACCTGGAACGTGGACCATCTTTGACCGATTCGCGGCCATTTTGGAAGTGTTTCATCTACTGATAAACGACAGTCATCACCAAAAGCAGTTCTTAACATTTTGAGGATTTCTGTTCCTCCTTTATCCTCCTTCACACAAAACTCGATGGAAACACGTTGCTTTTATTTCCTGTCCATTTTTATTACGATAAGAGCAAGGGATACGTCTGTCTTTAAACACGTTTTTAGCAACACGGGTTTAGGGTCTGGAGAAATGGCTTGTTCGTGGGGTACTATTTGTACTTTGCACACACTTCAGTTAAGCTCACTGCCTCTGTACACAGAAAAAGTCTTAGAACTTTTTGATCAGACCTCGTATATATTTTCTTACATTCTTTGTATATTTTGTCAAAGTACATAACATTTCTCCCAGGATGTGTATGGTACTAAGTGATACTGCTGTTCTTGAGTTTTGAGCTTCTTCCAGTAAGGCTTGAAACACCGCAGGAAGCTCAGTTATTAGAGATTGACTACTTTACCTTACCAGGTTTGTCAGAAACTGCATTCCTTTTATTTTTGTCTCCCTGTAAAGTTAATATAAAATAGTTTATTTAATTTAGCGCAGAGCCACATTAGGCTATCACATGTATTTCTCGCGAAGTAACGAACCGCAGTCTTTGACAATGTAGGTCCGTAAACTTTTATTTAAACCATCGAGGAACAAAGAGTGTAGTATTCACTTGTAGGAATAACATAATCAGCCTTATCTTTCTCCATTTATGTGCTATACTTTTTGTTAAGACAGTGTGATATTATTTTATATGTGTCTATAAAACTAGTTTAGAATTAACGAACTTTCTTCTACAAGTACTAAATAAACTTTTATTTTGTAACTGAAGAAACGTCGCTTTTTGGAAAGTACAAAACCTCTAGTAACAGAAAAGTCAGATTGGCCTAAAACAACAAATTAAATTCTTACTAATACATTTTATTTTAAAATGAAGTCCATGTTTAAGAGAGTTGTCGTTATTTCAAACTATTCAATCTCATTTTTACACTTTTGCAAGAGGTAAAGCTTATTAATATATTTTAATTTCAGATGTTACGTGTAACTCCCTTTTGCAAAACCCTAGAAAGCCATTTGTTTTGCTCAAATAACATTCAAATTCAATGACTAACAAAGAAATTATTTTAACTACAATACTGTCCTCACCTTTAAATGAAATATTGTAAAATGAAACATCTCTTCCAGTTTTCTCCACAAATCCTTGTGACCTTTTTCTCTTTTTGTTTGTTCTCGACAATAGGAAATTTCTTTGTCTTCTGTGGCATATGATTAGGTTTTACATAATATTTGTTAGATAGTTTTATAGAAATTTTTCGTATACAATTTGAAGGAATGCTAGACATGTTTTATTGAAATATTAAAACCTCCTCAACATTAACGAATTTGAATTTGGTTCTAAACAACCATAAATTGGAATATCGTTTGTTAAAGAATAATGTTTTATCTGTATTAGCACTTCCACACGAATGATAACAAGCTCCTAACAGAACATGATTCAGTTTTTATTACGCTTTACTTAACCAAACATAAGATTTTTATTTGACAGTCACTCTGGACAAGTTTTACATTATCAACGTGACATTTACTGTCTGGAACACAATAATAACAAACTGAGTCTGAAGAGTATCTCAATACAGCCAATCTTACTGGTGACCTTCTGTTAAACATTCACAAGAACTTCAAACAGAACCTTCCAGTAAAAATGACTGTCTTTTGTGGCAAATAAACTATATTTTTTGCTGTACTTATTAAGACAATAAGAATTACTGGGTAAGGTAGCAAACTTTATACACTGTAATAATAATAAACATAACTAATACCTAGTTGATACGGTTCGTGATGATTTACTGTACTATTGACTATTTGATTGTATTTGTTTGAAATATAAAATGTTAAACTGCAGATGGAGATTTGTTTGAGAATATAGTGAGCATGTATAGCTGCTGTGTAATGACAGTTTCTGTATGCATGTATAGTGAAGTAAAAATATATACAAGACTGAGACACAACCTCCACTACGCGAGTATAACATTTTACAAGTACAATAGCAGTCTTTCAAATAAAACGTATAGGACTAAAACGTCACTATCAATAATTCTTCGTGTCTTTTAAAGTAATTATTCTACGATGTGTGTAATAAAATTTGATATTATGTGTATTGATTTATTTACTCCTTCTCTTCCTGGCCCGGCATGGCCAAGCGCGTTAAGGCGTGCGACTCGTAATCTGAGGGTCGCAGGTTCGCATCCTCGTCGCGCCAAACATGCTCGCCCTCCCAGCCGTGGGGGCGTTATAATGTGACGGTCAATCCCACTATTCGTTGGTAAAAGAGTAGCCCAAGAGTTGGCGGTGGGTGGTGATGACTAGCTGTCTTCCCTCTAGTCTTACACTGCTAAATTAGGGACGGCTAGCACAGATAGCCCTCGAATAGCTTTGTGCGAAATTCCAAAACAAACAAACAAACCTTCTCTTGATATATAATATAGAGGCTGGCTCCTTAGAAACACCAACTGTTTGTTTGGAATTAAGCATAAAATTACATGGGTACCACGGGTATCGAAACTCTATTTCTAGCGTTATAAATTCGTAGATACACCGCTGTACCACTAGGAATGACCGAGTGTATAATGTAGAAAGCATTTAGTATCTACATGTTACAATCATATAAATATATTTATCTGTTCTGGGCTGATAATTCTTTTTTCACCTTAAACTTAAGATTTTTAAATGGGTCGTTTTGAACTGCTTTTATTTTTCATGTATTTTTATATAGGTATAGCTTTAGCAATCAACAGCAATGCTTTTAAAGTGTTGTTTGAACTGAATTGAATATTTACTATTTAAGTTGTTTTTAGTCGTCACATTCTATACGGTTTTGTTGTGATCCATTTTATGAAACACTACTGTGGCTCGTGATAAAATTTGTTTATTATGATGGTATGGGCTCTCTTTATTTATAGCGGTTTCTCTTTCCCTCTTAGTCCAATAATATAAAATTAAAATTTCCAATTATTCACCATATCTTCATTGCCACTCAAATGAGAAATCAGTGCAATATAAAAATACTATATTAGAAACACTGCTTTTCGTGTATTATTTCTGTAGCAGACCAACTGTAGTACAATTAGAAGTAGTTTATTGCTGTCTTTTCTTTCCCTGAGTAGCTCCCCGGTTTATCAACACATACTTGATTATCCTATTATTCTCTGTGAAGAAGATACTATATGTATTATTTTTACACTGTTCTGTTTGAAGAAGTAGAGAATTTTATTGAAGTTTCATTTTTCAAATGAATTTAAGATTTTATATGTTTTAGTATGTAGTACTAAAATAAAGTCTCGTCCTCTAATTGGAATAGAGCTTCTTGGTGTGGTAATTTGACTTTTATGTCATATTATCTGTCGTACGTTATGCAAGTGCTCTACAAACTCCACCCCTACATCACTTACTACTGAGGTTAGTATTTAACCCTGGATACCCCGTACAACGGTCGGGTGGTTAACCTGCTGAGCTAACGTACTTGACATTCGATAACTAAGTGCAAAGTCATTGGACAGCTTCCTCCCCAATGTTATGTATCTATAAATCGTATTTTAGTTGTCTTGTACTCGCTACGGTACAACCTATATTCATACAAGATTTTAAAAATTTAGTATTTCCGCTACTGATTTATCTTTCTTAATTATTCAGTAGATAAGTCGTTTAAAATACTAAAAATAAATATCTAGTCTAATTTATCGGTTAATTCGTCAATTGTATTTGAGAAATATCAGTTTTGGAAAATTGTCCCCCCATCGGCTACTTTGAAAATATATCAGCGGTATATCTTTAATACCTTTGAAATTCCAACTGTATCGATGATTTTAAGCTCTTAATTACCAATAATTTCTCTTTATTAACCATTTTATGATAACTAGTTCTGCTGTTCTATCGACGTGGGTTGGAGGGCTACAAGAGGGCTATCTGCCCTACCCGTCACTAATTTAGCAGTGTAAGACGAGAGGGAAGGCAGCTAGTTATCACCACCCACCGCCAACTCTTGGACTACTCTTTTACCAACGAATAGTGGATTGATCATCACATTATAACACCCCCACGGTTGAAAAGGCGAGCATGTTTTGTGCGATGGTAATTCGAACCCGCGACCCTCAGATTACCAGTCGAGTGCCGGGCGCTATCAACGTGATTTTATGATCATTTGTGATCAAGAAGGCCAAGTACTAAAATCATGTTATATGAATATATAGTGTTTTTTATATTTCAAATCGCATTGTAAGAAAGACTTTAAGTAAACTCTCGACATATGAAGCAAGTTTTATCAATCAATACACACGGTAGTGTTTCTTGTGTAAAAATAAAGGACAATCCCTGCAACATTGTCTTACGAAGAGAAGCGAAAGTTTAGCGATATTCCACCATCTAAAATTGTGTCAGTCCAAATTAACATATACTTTCTGTAGTCGTACTTCAGAACCAAATTTTGAGAGAATCCACTAAGAAATATCTGAAATATAACATCTACAAGTTTGATTAAGTTTTTGTTGTTGGTTTTTCATCTCATTAAAAGTACAGAAACTTTATGAAATTGGAATTTTCAACTTGAACATCATCTTACGTGCTCGTGGGCTAAACGGACAGTTAAAATTCCCTGAGAACTGAGATAGAGTCGTTTATAATTTTGTATTACTGACCACAGGCTAGCCAACCAGCCGTTAGTACCTGCCAGCACAGGGACTCTCTCCGGTTCTTTTAACTGAAAAACGCAGTCAACTACCGCTTTTATAACACACCTACAGTTAATAGTGTGGAATATATTTCGCTGCATCAAAACTCGAACCTTAGACCCACAGCTCAGCTAGTTAACAAATAAATCACAAATCACTCCTGTGTCACTTACTCTGTCTTTAATTCTGAATTATTTCATTCTCGTAACAACAAAACAATAATGTTTGGCTACGTAATGTTCCATAAAAACACACTCGACAGCTAAAGATCAAACATCAACTTTCAACCATTACGTATTAATTTCTACATCTGCTTTCCTATTCTTTTTTCTTGTGAACAAACAACTAATGCAGTTCTTATCTGAATGTACTTAAACCTGGAATTCGCTATTATCCCTGCATATAACACCCATGTCTGCTAATAATCTCACCGTCTGCTAACGATGGCCACACTTCGTCAGTTAAACGTAACTAAACTACTTAGATTCGGCTACGAGCATAAAGCTCACCAATTCACTTAATGAATAATCCTCAATTCCGCGCATGGAAAGAAGAGAAACAAGTTTCTGACGCCCCTGTTGTCTTTCTGGCCTCTTCGAGGTCTTACTGCCAAAAAGTGAATGTTACAGTGGAATAAGAAAGTGTTCTTAAAAATGCTTCAGGCCTACTTTTCACCCACCTCATGAATTCATCACTTTTAACTGGAAAAAGCATTAACTACCGCAATATCCATGTAACAAAACAGCAGATCTAATCCTCATAACTTACACCCCATAAGTTTGTCAAGCTGTCTTGGAAAAATAATATCCGACAGACTTTTACTATTCATATAAACTGTGAAGAAAATTAAAGTAAGAAGATAACAAAAATCAACAATAATATTAAATAACTCGGTATCGTATTTTATACACCTCTAACAGGAAACAAACAAAATTGCACGTCTCAATAAGTAAATGTATCAATTATATCCAACAAACTGTCGGTAAACACCAAAGTTGAACACCAGAACATTGATAAAAAGATGTAAAACATTCATACGCCCTGCCATGTAATAACGATTGTTAAACAACATTCAACATGTTAGAAAATATCATCAAAAACTACAATAAAACAGGGCAATCAAATTAGCCCTAAATCACTCCCATAAAATTATCAACCTCTCTCTTTACCTAATGTAAGGCGTGCGACTCGTAATCCGAGGGTCGCGGGTTCGCGCCCACGTCGCGCCAAACATGCTCGCCCTCCCAGCCGTGGGGGCGTTATAATGTGACGGCCAATCCCACTATTCGTTGGTAAAAGAGTAGCCCAAGAGTTGGCGGTGGGTGGTGATGACTAGCTGCCTTCCCTCTAGTCTTACACTGCTAAATTAGGGACGACTAGCACAGATAGCCCTCGAGTAGCTTTGTGCGAAATTCCAAAACAAACAAACAAACTTTACCTAATAGACTTACTAAGTTTGCCAACAAATACTACAGTAAAACGAACAAAGGAACAAGCTTACAACCATTGTAAGTCACATTATATATTCTGTTTTGAAAAAAATAAACACAGGCCAACAAAACACCCATAACTGTTAAGTTTCAAACATAATACCATGCCATACTGTTTTTAACTGTGATGTTTCTTTCCACAGTTTTGTCTTAATTTATCTAAAAAAAGTGTGAATCTTAGATCGTAAGAAGGAGAAAAAATGAATTATTGCAAACAACCTAAGTACAAATTTTACAAGCTTATCTTTCTAAACAGCGAATTATCAAATCAGAGCCTAGATCAAAAACAACTAAACTATTTGGTCCAGTATTCTTTCACAGTACCTGGTTCGATGAACTTCTGATTTTGCTCTTCCGATAAAAATCTGTACATATACAGGTACAATGTAAGTTGTAAATATATCATGCATTTACTTAACTACCTTTAAAAACTGTTTAACCATATGGATGGCATTAGATATCGATTGATTGGCCCGTGACAGTTTCTAAACATAAAGTTCATAAAGATGAAAGGTGAACGAACGAGAGTATTAAACAATAAGGAATTTCCAAATAATGTTAGAATGATTTCTAACAAAATTTAGAAAAAAAAACTATTTTAGGTTACTTTATGGACATCGAAAAGTGCTTAAAACCTAAATTGACGTTGTATGCAAATTACCATTAAAAGAGGCCTAACTGCGTTTATTTGATTAGTCAGCCCATGGCAGTGGGTACGACCAAATAAGTGAAACATTAGGCTACTACTTGGTATGTTCTCATTTTAATTTTCCCTTTGATGAAAATAGAAGAAGAATCTCTATACATAATATGTAAACTATGGTATTATTTTATTCTATTGGCGATGTTCCAAGGAAACGTTCTTTTTCAAGCCAGAAACAAGCCTATCAGTTAACGCCAAACCTAGGAAACGTTCCGAAATGAAAGAATATTTGAAAATAGAATGTGACGTAAATATAGCAACGAGATTTAACAATGTTATGAAGTGACTGAAAAAGTAATTAAAATTATTAAATATATTAAACAAGCTTCACATAGCAATGAAAATAATTAGTATAACATCTTAAGGTAATAAACGAAGGTACGGTGAAATGTTTACAAAAGCTGAACCATTGGTTAATAAATACATACACGTATATACATATTGTTTAACAACCACCGCAAGTGCAACGTGCAACAAATGATGATTCAAAAACTACTGTAAGAAACTCCCTACGGAAGCGTTGTATATTTTCTTCCCACTGTATGCTTAGCGAGAGCATATTTGATTTAAGTGGCATGAACTTTGTAGTGTCTCTCAAAATGGTGTTCATTTTTCTCAAGATAATCTTATCTAATAATACAACTCCATTTCCTTTGTCCAAGCGCATTACGATTATGTTTGGATTGTGTGAAAGCTCTTTTAAATCTGAAAATTCTTCATTTTTAAGGAAGGAAGAGTGGTGAGAAAAACCGAGTATGGATAGATGAAAACACGAGGGTTTTAAAATCAATTTTGAGTAGTAGGAATACTAATAGGCAAATATCATAGCAACCTAACGGAAAAATCGAAGAAAGTATAATAATTCTAATCGTGAAAAAAGTATGCAAATATATCTTCAAAAGTGTTAGTGCAAAAAATATCAATATTAATTTACTGGAAGTAAATACAAAACAAACAAATCTGCTTCAGAATTCGCAACACAAACTAAACAAGATAAAACAACTTAATTTAAATTTTACAAAATGTTATAGAATAAATAAATCGGTAGAAATACGCCTTAGATTTTGTAAGCAGTTGCTGACTTGGATTCAAATTAAAAGGCCTAAAACAACTAAGTTAATAAATTAATGTAATATAACATCATCGCAATCTTCCCACAACATCGACAAATATTTTAATTTTCCATCAAATACAAAATAGTTGTTATTTAAAGAATGATTAATTAAAGATGTAAGTTGTTATTTAATTAAGCATTGAACAAGAGACTCCTCTTGGAAGAGTTTTTTCCAAACAAATACAAATGGTCTAATTCATATAATGTTTGTGAATAAAGACCCGATATAACAACTAGACATAAAACATTCATTATAAGGATGTAGATCTTTAACTTTATTTAACAAATGAAAACGGTCCCAGGAAAATAAATTCATTAAATGTTAATGGCAGAAACTCCCTACGGAAGCGTTGTATATTTTCTTCCCATTGTATGCTTAGCGAGAGCATATTTGATTTAAGTGGCATGAACTTTGTATTGTCTCACAAAATGGTGTTCATTTTTCTCAAGATAATCTTATCTAATAATACAACTCCATTTCCTTTGTCCAAGCGCATTACGATTATGTTTGGATTGTGTGAAAGCTCTTTTAAATCTGAAAATTCTTCATTTTTAAGGGAGGAAGAGTGGTGAGAAAAACCGAGTATGGATAGATGAAAACACGAGGGTTTTAAAATCAATTTTGAGTAGTAGGAATACTAATAGGCAAATTTGTTATGTTTTTATATGCAATTTCTAAAGAACACATGTAATAAGCAAAACTTACACTTGAGGAAACAGAGAAACTAAGACTTTTACCAACGGCAATTTTGCAGGATTCGGTTAAAGAAACATTACTAAAGTTAAAAATTAAATTATAAACATCAATATATTTTTTGATGTCAGTAACTTTAAAATTTTCATTATTTTCGTATTTTATAAATGCTCATAACAAGTTGTTTCCATTCTTACATCTAAAAATTAAACATGCTAAATGTACAAAGTATAACCAGATAACGATGTTCTTAAAATCAGTCTTACTCGTGTTGAACTTTGTCGTGAGATGACTTTTATGTCGATGTTTTCACCTGAGTCCAACCAACAGGCGTTTTAGACATTGATTGTAAGCTGTAACACTACAGTTTAAAATTAAAGGACTTGGATATAACAATTTCTAGTTTTGCAAGTTGCCGTAATCTATATCTAAATCCACTTTCTTTGGTTTGAAGTTAGAATTTTTTAGTGAACAGAAAGATAATAATGCATTTTGAACATATCTATGAATCAATATATTGTCTACTGATAATCTGGCAGGGAAATGCAGCTTTATAAAATGATTAGAAATATTGTAATCAGAAAAGTAACAAAAACCATCACATGTCATTGTTTCTAAAATACGTTTCCACCATCTACTTAAGTTATCATCATATTTTTATTTTTATCTTTTTGTTTATAATTGGAAGAAAAATCTCTAACATATGTATGTAATGATTGACCTGAAATGTCCGAACATTGCCCTTTTGACATCTTTATTTCATTATTATTACATTCGCACAAAGTCTTAAAGCGAAACTTATAAGCAGTTCAGGTAATAATGTAAATATGGTTATTGACATATATGTATCATACCTGTTTTTATAACCTTCTTGTACACACATATGCATTAATGCAATCCTTGATCAATTATATACGAACATAATATCTTTAGATGCAGTTCAACTACAAAACTATTCCAAACAGATATAATAAAATTAACTAGTTTTCAGAGAAATCAACAGTTACTAATTTAATTATTGTGATAATACATTAGAATGTTTTTATTTTTCACAAATATAAAACTTTCACTCATTATGCAACCATTTTCATACACTTCTGAGATTGCATATCACATTTCTGAACAAATAATTTTCTTACTTGCATAGAAACTAACTGTAGTAACATAAAACAAAAACACTTGCACTTCTTAAAAACTTACTGTAGTAAAATAAAATAAAAACACTCGTCCTTCGCAGAAACTAATTGTAATGACACAAAAGAAAAACTTGTCCTTTTGGAAACTAGCTGTAGTAATAAAAAACAAAAACACTTATCCCTCAAAGAAACTAACTGCAGTAACAGAAAACAAAAACACTTCTTTCTCTCAGAGACTAGCCCTCTAGTGATACAGGAGAATGTCTACGAATTTACACTGTTAAAAATCGGGTTTTAATGTCTGCAGTGGGCAGAACATAGATACTCCCAATGAGCTTTGTGACTAACAAACAAAATCTTAGAAACTAAATGTAGTAACACAAAATAAAAACTCGTGTTCTTCTTAGAAACTAACTGTAATAACACAAAACAAAAATAAGAATAAAACTATTTTTTGGTGCATATTGTCCGGGAAGTAACCCAACCACATCATTTGAATTGCAAAACCAGCCTCTACAGAATAAGGTTTTTATTTCTGGGACTTCAATAATCCTTTATCCGTGTTCTCGACTATAAACAGCCCTGGATTAACCATTAAGCAAAATAAGCACGTGATCAGGGCACCGAGGGAAGAGGGACACCACAGAGTTTTTCCCCTAGCTGTTATGCCCTTAACTCTTTCATTGCCACACTCAACTTTCGTCGATTTTGTCGTAATTGTCCTTATCTACCGTGTTCGACTTTATTCTGCATTGTTAAAAAAAACGTTTCCTTTGGCTCTGTGAGTAACAAAAGTTTCGATAAAATACTAAACTCTGTATCTGAAGTAAGTTTTGTTTTGAATTTCGCACAAAGCTACTCGAGGGCTATCTGTGCTAGCCGTCCGTAATTTAGCAGTGTAAGACTAGAAGGAAGGCAGCTATTCATCACCACCCACCGCCAACTCTTGGGCTACTCTTTTACCAACGAATAGTGGGATTGCGGTAAATTATAACGCCCCCACGGCTGGGAGGGCGAGCATGTTTGATGCGACGGGGGTTCGTACCCGCGACCCTCAGATTACGAGTCGAACGCCTTAATCCACCTGGCCATGCCGGGCCCATAAATGTAAACTATAAAAGTGTTTGGGCATGTATGTATTCCCAAATGTATGTATTGTGATTATGTAATAGTATAAACAGATCTGAAGCTGAGATTAACCCCATTAATAAATAGCCACAAACAGTTTTTCAAATATGCCATTTTTAAACCCAATCTTATCCTGACGTCATAATGACCAGAGCCGGCCCGGTCCTCCGGTGATATGTTTTTTATGAGATGAACGAACAATCCGAGACAGAAACATAGGGACAAGGACCACAAAGTTTTAGGTGTAATTCAACTATTTTGCGACTATATATATATCCAGATCAGCACTCGTTCTGTTACATTTCTGAAAAGCTGGGAAAACAATTGACTGATCGGAGCAGTCAAAAGGCGAGAATTCGACCTTTTAGGTCAAATTGCGTAAGAGTTAGAAGTGTACGACAACATGATTCTTAACGTTGTTATGTAACTTATGTATACACTATACCACTACTAGTAGTACAGTACTGTGGTACCGCGGTAATACAAAGACACTATAAAGAACCGACAAATTAACACAATCAGTTTAGGATTGTCTGAAAAAGTGTATGAATTGAACAAGTTCATGTGAGCAAGGTTAGTACTGAGTACTAGGCTTAACGTTAGTGGCCTCAGTTGCAATGTATTAGTATTAAGCCTAACGTTAGTTTTGTAATGTGAGAACCGAGTGACAATAATGTTGGGCCTAAATACTGTAATTACTTTGGTTAAGTACACTGGAAACGCCACTGTAGCCTGGAATAATGAATTGGACTATTCCCAATTTGAGGTCATCGTTTCTAGGCATGCAGATAAAGTTTCAGAAATATGCCTGTTTTGTTGGTGTATGGTTTGTTGACTCATCTAACGTCCCCAGGTCAAAACTGAGCTCAGAGTTGAGGTTACAACTCATTCTTTAGATATTTGATTAGGATTAAGGTACTATAGCCTAGGCTTAACCCAGTATTTAGTAGTTCAATATGCAGTACAGTTTACAATTGATTATATGTAATGCATGTGTACCATTACAGAATGATCGCCGTGTATATAGGTAACTACAGTATGTGTTGTTGATCACAAATTGTTTTTGAATACTTTTTTGGCTCACAACGGATTTGCATATCACCATTAACATTGCTTCTTGCATACAGTTACCATAGCAACAACTTTAATGAAACTTTTGCAATGATTGAAAACTAATTCTCTTAAAATGGATTGAAGCCAGACTTGTATTGATTCGAGACTGATCTTGAACGGTTTTCAACCAATCAGAATGCAGCAAATCAATAGAAGTATTTATGAATTCATGTTTCTGTACTGATGGACCTAGGACAATAAAAGAAAAATATAAATGGATATTGCTCTGAAAAGGACCATATTTAAAGTTATGTTATTAATTCAGCCATATTGTATTTACACTAAATGTATTAATCAGTCCATTCCAACTAAGTAATGAAAGGAGGAAGAGGTCTAGTGTACCTGACCCTCCTGGGTATACAAATATATATACCCAAATACCTAGAGAGAGAGAGAGAGAAAACCTAGGTTCTAGAATAACTTTATGAATTTCAGTGTTTTTTAAACATTATAACTATATATGATCCATATGCTTTTGTGTTTTATTTTTTACTTTTTGTTTCAGTTAGCTCTTTCTTTCTTTATGAACCTGACGATGACCGAAGAAGGTCGAAACTTTGTTTGCTTCTTTACATAAAAAAAAATTTCTCAACCCAAGCGAGCCGTTTTTACATATACATTTTTATTTTTGTTTCTGTATTTTTCATACTGCAAGATGAAACGTATTCAATTAAGTGGCGCACAAAAGAGAAAATTTGCAAAAAAGAACTAACAAAAGGCTTTGGTTTTAGTAATCAAGATTGAAAAGCTGACTACTTTTTTTCACACTACTTACACAACATGATTTTCTAAATCAAAACTTATCTCTGCCATCAGAAGTCACTTATATTGCATCTGTCTCTAACAAGATTGAAGTTGAACCAAGCTTCACACCTTCAAGTACCACTTTGTTCACTTCAAGATCAGAACATAATGATGACGTTGAGATGTCACAGGTTGGCTCAACTGGCACAAGTCTTACAAATGATCTCACTTTGCCTGTAAATTCTCCTGATATCTCTAGTGTTAATGTTGATGCAAGTTGCTCTACAAGATAGTCTGAAGTTGAATTAATTTCTGAAAATGAAAATCTACTGACTATGGTAAAATGCTTCAGTCTACAAAAGATGAAGAAACTGAAGCAAAATATCCAGGGTTGTGGCTCGATTTCTCTGCTGATGATGCGGCTTATTGGATTGTTTGTGGAGCCACTGATTGTCAACACCACAATGGGCCATTTGGCAAATCTTGCCAGACGTTCAATAGCGGCAAACCAAATTGATGCTGTTCGCAAAAACATTTCTTTGTGGTAAAAGCCAATGGTGAGAAACACAAGAGAGTGGTTATTGTATTCACCATCAGCAGGTAAATTTACAGCTTTGTTTGTAATCTTTTTGCCCCTAAATTTTCCTTTCGTTTTGTTGAAACAGACTGGCGAAATACTACTGTAATTGATCGTTATGAAGGAAGTACTACTCACCCAGACTATGCTAACATATTAACTCGCAGACAATGTTTAGGCTTGCGAGAAGAGTTGGAAAAACAAATTAAAGAAGAGTGCAATTACTGGGAGCATGTCTTAGAGCGTGTAATAGCTGTTATTCGTACATTAGCTGAATGTGGCCTGGCTTTTTGAGGAACAGATGAAAAATTTGGTTCACTGCAAAATGGGAATTATTTGGGGCTGCTTGATCTCGTAAGTCAGTTTGGACCATTTTAGTAGAGCATATTTTGAAATATGGAAATTCTGGTAAAAGAAATCCCTCTTACTTGTCCAAAACCACCTGTGAAGAACTCATTGAACCAATGGCTCAGAAGATCCATGCATTCATTGTTGATGAAGTAAATTCTTCTGGTTATTTTAGCTTGTCATTTGACTCGACGCCAGGTCCATCACATATAGATCAGTTAAGTGTTGTACTTCGATACTTAAAAAATGGGCAGCTTATTGAATGCTTTTTAACCTTTCTGGAACTGAAAAGCCACACCAGTGAGGAATTGACAAAACAGGTATTGCAGTACTTACATGAAGTTTGGAAACTTAATTTTTCAAAATGTAGGGATCAGTCTTACGACAATGCTGTTAACATGTCTGGGCATTATAAGGGGATGCAGCAAAATATTTTAGAAGAAAATAAGTTTACCATATTTGTGCTCTGTGTAGCCCATTCACTAAATCTGGTAGGCCGAAGTGCTGTTGACTGCTGTCAAGTGGCAGTTAGTTTGTTCTCTGCAATACATTTCTTTCAGCCTCACCCAGCCGGTGGAAAATTCTTAAAACTTGTCTTGGAATGTGTGTTAAAATCCCTATCTGATACCAGATGGGAGGCACAGTCATGGGAACAACAGCAATTTTGAAGTCTTTCTTTAAGATTTTGCAAGCTTTAGAATGTCTAGTTGAAGACCAGTCACAAAAGGGAGACACTAGAAGAGAAGCACACAATATTACAAATAAGATGCAAGAGCTATAATTTGTATTTATGTTGATCATGTGGGATGAGATTTTGTAAAAGTTTCATAAAGCAAGTCAAGTTCTGCAAAATGAGGATTTGAACTTAAAAATACGTGTTGATCTGTACGGATCATTAGCTGACCTGCTACGCACTTTAAGGGATTACTTTGAAAGATTTGAAGCAGTTGTAAAGGAAATATTACCATATGTTGATTACAATGCAGCTCAAACTCACAAACATGTCAGAAAGAAGGTACTCAATGACGGAGATGCACAAGAAGTAGATCTGAATGCCAGAGATAAATTTCGTATCACTTCCTTCTACACAATTGTTGACCAACTAGAAACCCAGATGAGAAGAAGAGGAGAGGTGTACAAAGAAATAGCAAGCAGATTTTCTTTCCTAAGTGATGTGCCAAATGATGTCACTTCTCTGCTGACACTGAAAGGTACTCTCAGTATTCCCAAAATCTAATTGATGCTTACCCAGAGGACTTGGACACTAATCTCTCTGCCAAGCTTCAGCAGTTTCACTCATATGTTCGCCATAAGTTCAGTACAACAAAAACTGTAAAAACAATATTCAGTCATGCTGAACTTTATAAAATAATTTCGGAAGAGAAAATTGAGTGTTCGTTTCCAAATGTAGACATTGCATTACGTATATTTTTAACATTAATGGTCACAAATCGCACAGCTGAGTATTCATTTTCTCAAGTCAAGCATATTAAAAATCCCAACAGAATAACTATGCGACAAAACAGGCTAAATGTCTTCCTTGTCTCTGCTAAGTATAGAAGCAGATTTGTTACGCCAAATTAGTTTTAAGAACTTGATCAAAGACTTTGGAATTAAAAAATATAGAAGAAAACTTTAAAAATTTTAATAAATTTTAAGGTATAAGTAGATAATTTGCTTACAAGGTTTTAAGTTCAAAGTGAGAAATTGTTAGCTCAGAGTGAAACAAATATACAGTAAAAATAGTTCTTTATAATCAACATTAATCAGAGAAGTGATTTCCCTCATCATTTCTAAATAAAAGGTCTCAGCCATTGTTTGACTTTGACCTATGTCCAATGTGTTAAATAAATAAACAAGTTTTTATTTTATATAGTCGTGAGTTCTGACCTGAAAGAAAACTGAAGAACGGTTATAAATTTTCAAACTTTTATTTCACTTTCACTACTTATTGAGTCGTAATGTCTTGTCAGTTAAGCAATGAAGGATTCGAGGGAGCACCATTGTTGGGCTGTGCTTAGGGCATCAGTTGCCCTTAATCCAGCCCTGGCTATGAATGGTGACTTTTGATCTTTAACATAAAGAGTTATTGATGCTTGTGTTTCCACTTTTTAGTTTTCGAACTTTCAAAATCACTTAAATAAGATTGAATCCACCAATTAGAAGAAAGTTACGATAGTTATCAGGTTGCACAGGAGGTTTTGTAAACAACATTAAAAAATGTAGCTGTTGGTTATAAGAATAATATCAAATGTTAGCGCACATAAAATGGTGTAATAAATCACTTTCAAAACAAGTAATTACAAAGAGTATCTATCTATTAGTAGCGGGATACTGTCTTATAGAAATTTATCTTTTCTCGTTATTTCTGTGACAAGCAACATTTTGTACAACTGTGACACGTACGTGTGTATGACATTATCAAATTATGATTGAGTTACTATTTAATGTTTCACATCAGTAATAGTTCGATTGTAACATCGTGTTTATAACTTGATAGTTCTATCAAGATTTGTTTTCGCATGAGGAAAGCCTAACACAGTCAGCTAAAGGACAAATAACGAATGCAATTGTTTATGGTTATAATTAAGTTTTTGACTGCTGTATTGTTAAGTGTCATGGTTTTGTATAATGTAATACATGTTTTTATGTGTATTTGTGTATCAGCACATATGTTGTTGAAACCTTGACAAATCTGTCAAATTTCAAACTTCTCCTCTCATGTATGAACTTTCACAAGACTTCAGGATAAACAAGTAGAAATGTTGGAAAGGATTTGTGTTTGTGCCTGAAGAACAGCCTTATCTATTCAGCGAGCATTTCTAAAATACTGTATGAATTATTGGTGTCAAGAGCTCGCTGATTCCATGACAAGCGGAAAGCAACTTTATCGAAGCCTCACTGAAAGATCGAGCCAGTTATCGTCTATCAACTACAACTCAGCAAAGCCAAGTCTTGGTTATAACCCATCTCCAGCACTGAACGATAATACAGAAGTATATTAAAGTACCAAACAATCCATTAAGAAAGGTGTGGAAGCTTCTCCAATACGGAGGAGAAAAGCTCTCGTAGTTGTTAAACCGATGACACCTGGTGAACATGTACATGATAAATGTTTGAGTAACATCTCAGAAAACAATGAGGACAACCTTTATTAAACAGTTCATTGTGTGTATTCAGATGTTTAAACTGAAAATTATTTAATTCAAAATTTAAAAATTAAATTGTATTTGGGTCTGTTGCATTATCACTTAAAAAGGGCAGTTAATCAAGAAGGTAGTTTTAAAACAATTTTAATGCAAATAGTAGAATTGCTTAAATGTAGTTTTTCTTCTTTCAACTAGAGTATCTTATTACTGTCCTTTCTTATTAAAATGTAATGAACGTAAAATCAGAATATTTTTGTACTTTTTGTTCAGCTGTTCACAACTACTGAAAAAAATTGTCTCATTTGCGATATGTTTTGTAGTTCTTAACTGTACCTTAACTAGTAAAGTAATGGCCAGTTTTTCTGCACACACAGGTGTCAGATCTTCAGAAGAACTACAATACAAAGTGGGATTGAACCAGTTCAATACAGAAACAGTAACCGGGATTTTTTACCTTATACAAATCAATTTATTACAACCAACAGCCAAGGCTGTAGCCCAGTTCTTGATCTCAAGGAAAAGACTCAGTAAACGGAACATTAGGGAGTATCTGTGAAACCTACAAAATTGATTCAACTCAGCTATGTTAGAGTAAGTAAACCTCTAATCATATATATGGCAATGTAAACTGTTTTCAAAAAGCAGGTATCAGCAGCTGTAGAAATCAGTATTTACTAATACTTCAAACAACATTATTCACTAGCCAGACACTGTAGTATTAAACAATACACAGAACAGATATTAGTGGCTGGATGAGTCAGAACATACAAATACTTTACATAACACTACGCCCAGCTGGACACTGTAGTATTAAACAATACACAGAACAGATATTAGCATCTGTGGGAGTCAGTACATACAAATACTTTACATAACACTATTCCATAGCTGGACACTGTAGTATTAAACAATACACAGAACAGATATTAGCATCTGTGGGAGTCAGTACATACAAATACTTTACATAACACTATTCCATAGCTGGACACTATAGTATTAAACAATACACAGAACAGATATTAGCATCTGTGGGAGTGAGTACATACAAATACTTTACATAACACTATCCCCTAGCTGGGCACTGTAGTATTAAACAATACATAGAACAGATATTAGCATCTGTGGGAGTGAGTACATACAAATACTTTACATAACACTATCCCCTAGCTGGACATTGTAGTATTAAACAATACATAGAACAGATATTAGCAGCTGTATGAGTCAGTATATACCAGTACTTCACATAACACTACCCACTAGTTGGACACCGTAGTATTAAACAATACACAGTACAGATATTAGCATCTGTGGAAGTGAGTACATACAAATACTTTACATAACACTACCCACTAGCTAGACACTGTTGTATTAAACAATACACAGTACAGATATCAGTATCTTTATGAATCAATATTTATTAATACATAATAAACACTTTATACTTTTCACTTTCTTAACTAAAGTAGTAGCTTAAGAATTAAATGGTTTTCAAACATTTCTTGTTTTTTAGTATTTTTGCAAGCTTTTGACTCTTACCTAAACCTTCATTAGTCTGTAAACCACTTTCTTAGAAATAGAGTAAAGAAGAGTCTGAAAATCTTTGTCATTTTTATGTTAACTGTACGTAACGATCCTAAAATTATATTTAAAGTATCAACTGTTATATCTTTAAGTGTAAATCACATACTTTGTGTCATCATCAAAATTTAACATACATACTAACTTCTGTGTCAAATGATCTGGTGATAAATTTGAAAAAGGTCATATTTACCTTTAATTGTTATTACAATACACTATTGTACTTGAGAGAAGAAGGGATATAACTGTATGAAGAACATACAAACTGCCTTCTTTAATATGTATCATCAAAACATTAATTTGTTTCAAATTTTGATATAAGAAAGGTTTTTAAAAAGCTGATTCAAACATTTTATTCTTTTGTTAGTTTAGATGTTTGTTTAATTCATTCAGTAGAAAAGTGTCATTAATAAGATAAAATAATTCTGAATATTCCACAGAAGTTTTATGAAGAACTTGATCTAGCTGTGTTGTAAGCTGATGATGCTCTCTGGAAGTTCCAATCTTTTTTTTTAAGATGTCAGTAAGTTTGGTATTTATGACAGACAGTTGTGTAAAAGTTTTGTGAAAAACTTGTATCTAAATTTAGAAACTTATAACATTAACTGGGTAACATCTTATAATCTAACTACTAGACTCAATGGTATATTTTTCAACTGAACAGTACCTGAACAAAAACAACTTCCGTGTTTTAAGCTAGATAATTAGTGTTATATCTAATGATTACAATCAAGTACACTTTTAATGAATATGAGTTACTTTTTCTGAGAAAAACAGACATTTATGTGAGTTCCATATCTGTTTCATTTCACTTATCTTTCAAAGTTCTAAACTTAAGTAAGAAAGCACATTATGATAATATAATAATAATTTGGCAAATAACGATTTATGAGCGTAATAAAATTATTACTTTTGGTGAAGTCGTACTACATGTGTAATATCTGAAGAAGAAAGATCAGTGTTGTATGACAGCATATAGTATGTTGCTCACAAACTAAATCACTTTATTATACGTATAAATCATTGTTTGCCAGTTTTTATCAAATACATTTAGTTCCACATTAAAAATTATAATAATGTGAAAGCAATGAGTTGAAGAATTGTGAATTTTCTTGTCAAAACAACAAAATTCTGTTACAGCCTTGGGAAGAAAGAATCAAAATATTAGGACAGTTGTTCCTAACCTGACTTAAATATTGTCAACTATATACTCTACTGATCTAGTAGAAAACTATTGGGTAGTTTATATGTTGATTTACTCTGTGTGAATTGAAAAAATTAGAACATCTATCAGATCAAGGAGGTATTTGGTAAACCAGCTTTTTAAGCTTTCATTCTAGAAAGCTGACCGAACGAAAATCTAAAGTTTTTAAACTGGCTGTACGATATATAAAGATTTAGACAATTAATTCATTGAAAATGTATGAAAGTCTAGATAATATGTGAATACTGCTTGAAGTTGAAAAGCAACAAACTATCTGGCTTGCATTTAAAATATCATACACTGATAATTAATTCCTGAAAATACAAAATACAAGGACAGAAAGACATAAATAACTGACTGTCAAATTCCTTACTGTTCAGACCAAAAGATTAATTTTTTGTTACCTCTAAAAAAAATAAATGTTACACTGCACTTTAGAGCCGTGGGTGAATTATAATAATGACAGTCACATCTAACTGATAGATAAGAGTATGTATCCATGAGGATGTTGTTGACTAAGAACTGCCTTTCCTCTAGTCTGTCACTTGAAAAACAAGAACAAATAGAGCAAATAGGGTTGCGTAGTTTTATGCATTAGCCACGTGGTAAGGGCGCTTAACTTGCAATTTTACGGTCGCGGGTTCGAATCCTCGTCACACCAACACATGTTTACTCTTTCAATCTTGGGGACGTTATAATGTCCACCACAGGAATCAAACCTTATGTTTTAGCACAGTACCCTCACAAACTTAATGCTGACTCAGTAGAGAGCAAAATAAAAATAAATTGAACTCATGTGTTTCACCTGAGAGATGTCTTGGATGTGTGTTTTGTTTGTTTTCTTCATAGCACCTTCTTTAATAAATCCACTTGACATCCAAGTCTCCATTCTTCATCTTCTTGCTAATTATGTAACATCCAGATCTCTATTCTTCATCTTCTTGCTAATTATGTAACATCCAGATCTCTATTCTTCATTGATTTACCGACCTCTTGACACCCAGATCTCAATTCTTCATCGTCTTGCTAACTTTTTAACACCCAGATCTCAATTATTCATCTTCTTGCAAACTATTTGACACCAAGATTTCTGTTCTTTATCTTCTTAATAACTCTTTGGCATACACATTTATCTTCTTCGTCTTGCTAACAATTTGATTGCCAAGTGTCTAATTTCCATTGTTTTACCCATCACGTGGTTCCCACATGTCTTTTCCTCATTTTCTTGTTGATTATTTGACATCCAGATCTCAATTCACCACTGTTTTACCGAGAATTTGACATCCAGATCTCTGTTCTTCATTGTCTTACCGAACACATTGTATCTAGGGTTCTTTATTCTTCATTGTTTTACCTACCTCTTAACACCATAAATATCTATTCTTCATTCTCTTGCTACCTATTTGACACCCAGATGTCTATTCTTCATTCTCTTGCTACCTATTTGACACCCAGATGTCTATTCTTCATTATATTACCAACCATGAGACACCCAGATCTCTATTCTTCATTTTCTTGCAGATAATGTGATATCCAAGCTCTATTTTTCATTGTATTAACAATCACTTGACATTTAGACATCTATTCTTCATTTTCTTAACAACCATTCGTTATCCAGATCTCTATTATTCATTGTCTTACCGACCTCTTAACACCCAAATCTGTATTCTTCATTGTCTTGCTAACTAACTATTTGACACTCAGATCTCTATTGGTAAGCGTTTTGCGAAATATTTCATACCCAGATCTTTATTCTTCATCGTCGTCCCAACAACCATTTCACGTCCAAATCTCCATTCTTCACCTTCTTTCTAACTATTTAAAACACAAATCTCTAATATTCATTGTAGTACCCATCATGTGACACACAGATCTATAATCTACATTGTCTTACCTACCACCTGACATCCAGATCTCTATTCATCATTATCTTACCAATCACTTGCCATCAAGATTTCTACTCTTCATTTTCGTACCGACTTCTTGTAATCCAAATCTCTATTCTTTATTGTCTTACCGACCACTTCACCCCAAGATCCATACTCTTCATCGTCTTTCTATATATTTGACATTGAGGTCTCTATTATTCATCTTCTTGATTACTATTTGACATCTCTATTCCTCATTGTCTTGCTAACAATTTCACTTCCAGTTCTCTGTTCTTCATTGTCTTGCTATTTGATGTCCAAATCTATATTCTTCACTTTTCTACTAATTATTTGACACCCAGATCTCTATTCTTAATCTTCTTGCTAATTATTTGACATCCAGGTCTTTTTGTTCATCATTACCTTAACGTCCACTTGATATCCAGATCTCTATTCTTCAGTGTCTTACCTATCACTTTTCACGCAGATCTCTGTTCTTCATCTTCTTGCTATTTGACATCGAGTACCTTATTCTTCACTTTCTTTCTAACTATTTCACACCCACAACCCTATTCTCCATCTTTTAAATAACTCTTTGAAATCCAGAACATTATACTTCACCTTCTTTCTAACTATTTGACATCCAGATCATTATTCTTCATTGTCTTACCCACCACTTGATATCCATATGTCTATTCTTCGTTCCTCACCGTTGTCTGTTATTAAGATCTCTCTTCTTCATTGTAATACCGACCATATGCGAAATATCTCACACCCAGATCGCTATACTTGCCAACTATTTGACATGCATATCTCTATTTTTCATCTTCTTTCTAACTACTTAACACCCAAATCTCTGTACTTCATTGTATTACCCATCAAGTGACACCAAGATCTGTATTCTTCATTGCCTTACTGACAACTTGTAATCTGCATCTGTATTCTTGATTGTTTTTCTGAACGCTTCGTTTCTTGATCTCTATTCTTCACTGTCTTACCGACCACTTGATATCCAGTTGTCTCTTATTCGTTGTCTCACCGACCACTTGTTATCAAGATCTCTCTTCTTCGTTGTATTACCGACCATTTGAAACCCAAATCTCAATTCTTCATCATCTTGCTGACTCTCTAACACTGATATCTATATTCTTTATGTTCTTGATAACTATTTAACACCCACATCTCTATTCTTTATCATCTTGCTAACTATTTGACATCCAGATCGTAATTCTTTACTTTCTTTCCAACTCTTTCACATTCATATCTCTGTTTTTCATTGCCATACCGACCACTTGAAATGAGAGATCTCTATTTTTCATTGTCTCACCGACCACTTGTTGCCAAGATCCCTCTTCTTCATTGTATTACCGACCACCTGGCACCCAGATCTCTATTCTTCATCTTCTTGCTAACTATTTGACCCTAACATCTTGTTATCTTTTAGCTACCTGTTTGACACCTAGATCATTATTCTTGTCCTTATTTCTATTTAACACCCAAATCTCTTTTCTTCATTATCTTGTTAACTATTTAACATTCATATACATATTCTTCATTGTATTATCAATTACGTGAAACCCATATCTCTATTATTCATTGTTTTACTGACCACTTGTTATCCAGATCTCTATTGTTCATTGTTTTACAGACAACTTGTAATCCAGATCTGTGTTCTTCATCATCTTTCTAACTATTTGACAAACAAATTTCTATACTTCATATTCTTCCTAATTATTTGACATCCATATCTTTATTCTTCATTTTCTTTCTATTTGACACCCAGATCTCTATTCGTCATCTTCTAAATAACTCTTTGAAATCCATAACCTTATTTGTCACTTTCTTTCCAACTATTTCACATACATATCGTAATTCTTCTCCTTCTTTCTATCTCTCTGATATACAGATGTCTATCCTTCATTGTCTTACCGACCACTTGAAATCCAGATTTCTATTCTTCGTTGTTTAACCAAATACTTGTTGCCAAGATCCCTCTTCTTCATTGTATTACCGACCACCTGGCACCCAGATCTCTATTCTTCATCTTCTTGCTAACTATTTGACAATGACATCTATATTTTTTATCTACTTGGTACTTGACACCCGTATCTCTATTCTTCATCGCCTTGACAACTATTTGACATCCAGATCTCTATTCTTTACCTTCTTCCTAATTATTTAACACTCAAATCTTTATTTTCTATTGTATGACTAACCACATGGAACATAAATCTCTATTTTTCATCTTCTTGTCGATTATTTGACATAAAGATCTCTATTCTTCATTGTCCTCCCAACCACTTCACATCCAAATCTCTATTATTCATCCTCTTCCTAACTATCTGACTATTCTTCGTTGTCTTGCTAAATATCTCACACCCAGATCTCTACTATTCACCTTCTTTCTAACGAATTAACACCCAAATCTCTATTCTTTATTGTATTGCTCATAAAGTGACAACCAGATCTCTATTCTTCATTGTCTTAACGACCACTTGTTATCCAGATATGTATTCTTGATTGTTTTACCGACCACTTGTTTTATTGATTTTTATTCAACATTGTCTTACTGTCCACTAGTTATCTATATCTCTATTCTTCATAGTATTACCGTCCACGTGACACCCAATGTCAATTCTTCATCTTCTTGCTGATTATTTGACACTCAGATCTCTATTCTTCATTGTTTAAAACTCATATTTCTATTGTTCATCCTCTTGCCAACCATTTGATATGTAAATATCTATTCTTCACCGTCTTTCAAACGACTTAACACCAAATCACTATTATTCATTGTACTACCCATCAAGTGACACCAGACTGCTATTCTTCATTGTCTTACCGACCACTGCTTATCCAGTTCTGTATTATTTATTGTTTTACTGACCACTTGTTTTCCAGGTCCTTATTCTATATTGTCTTACACACCACTTTTCACACAGCTCTCTATTCTTCATCGTCTTGCTATTTGACATCTAATATTTTATTCTTCACTTTTTACTAAGTATTCAACACCCACATCTCTATTCTTCATCTCTTTGCAATCTATTTAACACTAAAATGCCTATTATTCATCTTCTTGCTAACTATTTGACACCCAGATCTCTATTCTTCATCGTATTGCTATTTGACATCCAAATATCTATTCTTGTCCTTCTTTATATTTAATACCCTAATCTCTATTCTTCATTATATTCCCAACCACTTATTATTCGGATATCTATTCTTTATTGTCATACCGACCACTTCCCACCCAGATCTGTGTTCTTCTTCGTCTTTCTATTTGAACTTCATATATCTATTAACTTAACACCCAAATATCTATTCTTCCTTTTATTGATGACCTCTTCCCACCCAGTTCTCTATTCTTCATCGTCTTCCTAACTGTTCGATATCCAAATATCTATTTTGTCCTTCTTTCTATTTAACACCAAAATGTCTATTTTTCATTGTATTTTGGCCCGGCATGGCCAAGCGCGTTAAGGCGTGTGCTTCGTAATCCGAGGGTCGCGGGTTCGCGCCCGAGTCACGCCAAACATGCTCACCCTCCCAGCCGTGGGGGCGTTATAATGTGACGGTCAATCCCACTATTCGTTGGTAAAAGAGTAGCCCAAGAGTTGGCGGTGGGTGGTGATGACTAGCTGCTTTCCCTCTAGTCTTACACTGCTAAATTAGGGACGGCTAGCACAGATAGCCCTCGAGTTGCTTTGTGCGAAATTCAAAAACAAAAAAAAAACAACATCATTGTATTTTCGACCACTTATTATGCAGGTATGTATTCTTCATTGTATTACCGACCACTTGCTACCCAGTTTTCTATTCTTGATCGTCTTGCTATTTGAACTTCATTTATATATTATTTATATTTTTATAACCATCTGTCTACTACTATATCTTTATTCTTCACCTACGTTTTAACTACTTGATATGCATATCTCAATTCTCCGTCTCCTTGCTAACTATTTGACACTCAAACCTCTATTCTTGTCGTTCTATCTACTTAACACCCAAATCTCTCTTCTTCGTTGTGTTACCTACCACTTCTCACCCAGATCTCTATTCTTCTTCCTCTTGCTATTTGAAATTCATTTTTTTTATTCTTCATATTTTTATAACTATCTGGCTTCCATATCTTTATTTTTCACCTACTTTTTTACTGTTTCACATCCACATCTCTATTCTTCATCGTCTTGCTAACTATTTCACATCCAAATCTCTGTTGATCACCTTTCTTCTATGTATATAGCCCTCTATTTTGCGTTATCTTAACATCTGCTTGTCGTCCAGGTCTCTCTTCTTCATCGTCTTGCAAACTGTTTGACATCCAAATATATTTTCTTGTCCTTCTTTCTATTTAACACCCAAATATCTATTCATCCACGTATTTCCGAGAACTTGTCATCCAGATTTGTATTCTTCAAATTCTTACCGAGAACTTTCCATAAGGAAGTCTATTTTCGTTATCTTGCAATATGAACTTCATACATCTATTCTTCATAATTTTATAACTATCTTACTTCCGTATCTTTATTCTTCACCTACCTTTTAACTATTTGATATGCATATCTGTATTCTGCATCGTCTTGCTAACTATTTGACATCCAAATCTCTGTTCATCACCTTTTTTCTAAGTATTTAACCCTCAGAACTCCATTTTGCATTATCTTACTGGCTGCTTGAAATCCAGGTGTCTATTCTTCATCGTCTTGCTAACTATTTGATACTGAAATCTCTATTCTTGTTCTTCTATCTATTTAGCACCAAAATCTCTATTCTTCTTTGTCTTGCTTTTTAAATTCATATATCTATTTTTCAAATTTTATAATTATCTGGCTTCTATTTCCTTATTTTTCATCTAATTTTAACTGTTTAACATCCACATCTCTATTCTATTATCGTCTTGCTAGCTATTTGACATCCAAATCTCTATTTTTTACCTTCTTTCTAAGTATTTAGCACCCAACTCTTAATTCTTTATTGTATTTCCGACCACGTAATACATAAATTTCTATTGTTCATCTTCTTGCTCATTATTTGACATCCAGATCTCTGTCTTCATTGTATTACCGACCACTTGTTATCCAGATCCTTATTCTTTATTGTCTTACGACCACTTCACATCCAGATTGAAATTGTTCATCGTCTTGCTAACTATTTGACACCCATATCTCTATTCTTCATCTTCTATATAAGTATTTCACATCCAGATCCTTAGTCCTCACTTTTTCTCACTATTTACACCCAGATATCTAATCTTCATCTTCTTGATAACTATATGACATCCAGATCTTTCTATTCTTCTTTGTCTTACCGACCACATAACATCCAGACATCTATATTTTTCCTTGTATCAACGACCACTTGTTATCTAGATCTCTCTTTTTCATTGTGTTACCGACCACTTGACACCCAGATCTCTATTCTTCATCTTCTTGCTGATTATTTATCATCCATATCTCTATTCTTCATTGTTTTACCGACTACTTGACACCCAGATGTCTATTCTTCATTGTATTACTAACTATTTGACACTCAGATCTCTATTCTTTATCGTCTTGCCAACTATCTAACATCCAAATCTCCATTCTTCACCATCTTTCTGACTACTTAACACCAAATCTCTCTTCTTCATTGTATTACCCATCACGTGAGACCCAGATCTTTATTTTGCATTGTCTTACCAACCACGTGACATCCAGATCTCTATTCATCATTATCTTACCGACCACTTGACAGCCAGATTTTTACTCTTTATTGTCTTGCCGACCACTTGTAATCCGGATCTCTATTCTTCATTGTCTTACCGACCACTTCAGCCCAATATCTCTATTCATCATCGTCTTTCTATTTGACATCCAGATCGTTATTCTTTACCTTCTTTCTAACTATTTGACATCCATATGTCTATTCTTCATTATTTTACAGACCACATGACGTCCAGATCTCTATTCTTCGTTGTCTCACCAATTACTTGTTATCAAGAAAATCTCTCTCTTTTTTTTATTGTCTTACTGATCACTTGACATCCAGATCTCTGTTCTTCAACTTGTAAGGTACACGTAAGTGATTAAATTATTATAAATTACACAAAATCATTGTAAATAAGTTACACACGAGCAATTAAACCACTTAAATAGTCTAGACGTAAGGGATTAATTAAACGAAGCAATAATATGTCGCACATGAAATTTAACTTTAAAAAGTACATCAAGGGTACACAGAAGCGAAGTTATTAATCGATACATATAAATGTAATATAATCGATTACATATAATATGTAATCGATACATATAATATAGCTTGATTGTACAAATTACATTAATATTAATTTAAGGTCAAAGCAAGCTACCTACTTAGAGTGAATCTAAAAAAAAAAAAACTTTTAATAAGTATAGATAATTAAATATATTTTTCTAACGTTCTTTTTTATAAGCATTAGGATTTTCGGCCTTAATCCCAATAACATTTCACAAGGCTAGACCAGCTTATGAGATTTAGATTAGTCCTAAATACATATATTAATTGGTAATGCAAAATAAAATCCATAACCAAAATTTACTGATAAATAAATATTTAAAAATTAATATAATTACATATATTAGCCAATATCGTTAACGAGAGTACCAGTGAAGAAACTATAGTAGACACGTTATCTGTGGAACACCAAACATACTAGCCTTTGGGCACTGTCTCCGTTTTACCAAATTTTTACGACACGTTTGGAATATATGAATAAAATCTCATATAAACCTAAACTCCAGGAAGGTGCAGTTCATAAAAATTTCAAATACAGTAAATAATTTGTATGACCAGAAATACCGTTACGTAATATTTGAACTTACATGACCAACATAACCATTAGGTAACACTTAAATGTTGTGTTAGGTGTTATATTTACTTAAAATGTAAGTATTATAATAAGTCACATTATACGCCCCCACGGCTGGGAGGGCGAGCATGTTTAGCGCAACGCGGTCGCGAACCCGCGACCCTCGGATTACAAGTCGCACGCCTTACGCGCTTGGCCACGCCAGGCCCGTCATTAAAGTACAGTTATTAAAGTAAAAGAACATAGGTTATTCCAATAAAAGAAGTTTCTGTTCCTACACTTACATATGAATATACACATAGTTCAAGTAAAATGATTCATGTTTATCAAATACTAAACCAAACATTTCAGTTCATTATTTTATCCTGAACAAAGAACTTATATTTAAAAACCTTATTAAAATATATAATTGTTTTCTAGTGTTTCATCACTATGTAAAACCTATTAATTAAGACTTTTTAATGTCTCTTAATTAAATCTACGTCGTTTTATTGTTAACATAAGTTTAAAAGATAAAAACAGTTACATTTATACGATTATGACATTTTTGTTATTAAAAACTACTGAATAGATAAAACATATTTGCTTGTAATGTTGGGATCTGCTGACAAGAAGCGAATAATTTATTTTTGTTCTTCATGTTTAATGTTGAGGTCTGTTGAAAAGAAAGGAACACTTTATTTATCTGTGTTTGTGTTTAATGTTCATCACGTTTCTATCTACGCTATTCAAGATTTTAATACATTTAGTAGCATTAAAGAACATATGGAGGGATTAGAGAAATGATGTTTTTATCTTTATTATGGTCAGTAGTAATTAACTTAAATCACCTGATTTTCTACCAGTTAATGTCGTTTTGAAAGACTGGCCTGTGGTAATAATTTATTTGATATACTTTTGATGAATGAGTTGTTTCTTTTATTCTGGTGTTTTAAAAGTGATAACTCACGCTGTAGTTTCTTGTTACTTTCTCTGAATTAAAATTGCTTTACAATCATAAAAAATATCCAATACAAAGGATGTTTTATGAACACGGTTGGTGGTGGCGACAATTACTTTACTTCCTTTACTTTCAGATTAGGGTAGCAGTATTATCAAATAAATCTGTGGGCAAAGTAAAGATTAGAAGCAGAAGTTTACTGATAAAAGATGTGTGTCGTTAACTGCAATTATGATTTAGAGAGATAATAGGGATGTTACAAACACTCATCTCCTTGCCCGGCATGACCAGGTGGGTTAAGGCTTTCGACTCGTGATTCACGGGTTCAAATCCGAGTCGCATCAAACATGCTCGCCACTTCAGCAGTGGGGGCGTTATAATGTTACGGTCAATCCCGCTATTCGTTGGTAAAAAAGTAGCCCAAGAGGTGGTGGTGGGTGGTGATGACTAGCTGTTTTCCCTCTAGTCTTACACTGCTAAATTAGGGACGGCTATCGCAGATAGCCCTTGAGTAGCTTTGCGCGAAATATAAATCAAACAAACGCTCATCTCTCGTCGATTTGTTTTAACTTTAAAGTTGTTTTTGAATTAAACACAAAGCTACACAATGGGCTATCTGTGCTCGGCCCACCACGAATATCGAAACCCGGTTTTTAGCGTTGTAAGTCCGCAGACATACCGCTGAGTCACTGGGGGGCTAACTTTAAAGAGACAATAGAGATGGTCTTAATGACACTCTTTGTCATCAATTTCTTCTAACTTTAAGAAACTATATAGATTACTTCATAATGGTCTTTGTCATCAATTTGTTTTAACTTTAAACAAAAGTCTCACTTTGGTATTCTAGATTCAGACAATTATCAAAAAATACTACAATACGTACAACAAACATTGGTTTATCATAGAACAGAATTTTAAGAACTCTTCTTGTATCAAAACCCGACTTTTACTAGGACTAAACCTGAAGGTTTGGTTATATCTTTACTGATATAATTTATAAATGTAATTTTAAGAAATGGAATAAAAAAAACTTGTTTATTCAATAAACGGTAGCACATTTAATAGATAAGAAATGACTGTTTTTATTAGCACAATCCGAACACTTTTCCCCTGCAGTAGATACCATACAAAGAATCTTTTTTTGTAAGAAAATGTTCTCTTTTCCTAAATCTTTCAGTACGACGCTATCTAAAACAGCCCAGTGTTTGCTAACCCTAATTACTAAGCCTCTCACAAGTTGTTGAGTAATGTGAATGTTGCTTACTAATTGTCTAACTTTTGTTTTTTATTTCAAGAGTTTAATTCGCATTTATGAAAGACCTCACGTGAATATAAAACTAAAATATTTATACAAACTTTATACCTACAAATTGCACTGGCCGAACTACCCGTGAAATACAAGATGAGAAACTTTCGACTGTAAAATTTTGTTCTTTCTTCGCACAGTTCGGCTCCTACTTTAATATCTTATCACCTTAGTTACTATATGCAAATATTCAATAATATTATGGTTCCATTTTATTGTCATATTTAAATGTTTGTATTGGTTAAAAGCGTAACAATACTCGTCAATCAACTGGTGTAAATATGTGACGTAACTGAAATAAAACGTGTGTGCAAAGCCGCACCAAACCGTCTGTTGAGTCCACAGAGGGGAATGGAACCCCTGATTTTAGCATTATAAATCCGTAGTCTCTCCCTTATATCAGCGGAGAACCGAAAGAAAAAGAGAATGAAGAGAGAAATAAAAAACAGATAAGTGAAGGATAGTAGTGGAGAAAGACAGAAGATGTTCAAAGTTGAGTTATGAAAAAGTTTCTCCTTTAAAGCTAGTTAACATATTATACCTAGATTATAAATGAAGGACTGTTCCTCGCGATCACTTGTATAACTATTTTGTATAACGAAATTCTAAACAAACCAAACTAAGTCAAAACACACGTTTCTGAATGTCATTAAATGATGCCTTTCATGATATAAAACAATTCACTACACAAACAATCTCTAACACCGATATTCGATATAAAATACTAAATAAATCTCTTTAGTTATTCTTTGGAACAACGTGAACTTATTAATGACTCGTTTTAGAACAAATCAAAACACACATTTAGAGAGGACTACCTTTAACAGCGTTATGAAGATCATGATGTAGTAGTGTTTATGGTTGTTTTAATCTTTCCAAGGAGTAACATGTTGCTTGTGGTCCTCCTGTTGAATGACAACGTGAACTATTTCAAATGATGTGCTTCTGTGTCATCATTGTAAGTTATAAACAACATAAAAACGTTAGTTTTTTTACTTCTGTCTAATTTATCATTGTAAGAAACTAAACAAAATAAAGTAAAACAAAAAATATGATCTATAATACGGTGACATTCTGTTGAATAATATACTTTGTGTCTGAGAACGACTGGTGTGGGTATTAACACTTTTATTGATAAAGAGAGAACAACGTTTTGACTTTCCTGGGTCATCTTCAGGTTTAAGAAAGAGGATCTGCAAGTGACCGTTGCCGGACATGTCTTAGGGACGAGAGTATAAACAGGTATAGGATTGTAGGATGGGTTGCAGGTGGATGTTAGGTTATTAATTAGTATATGTATAAAGGTGTTCCTTTATACTGGTTTAATTTTGGTTTTAGTTGCCATATAAGAAGGGCTTCTTTGATTTTGCGTTTGTTTATATTTGTTTCCCTTCTTAATATCTGGGTGTTTTCTATGGTTATGTTGTGTGTATTTGATTTGCAGTGTTCAAAAACGTGTGAAGGCGTGTTGTTTTTTCTTTGAATCTCTAGTTTCTACTTTTCTGCTTGTTTCTCCAATATAGAAGTCATGGCAGTTGTTGCATTGTGTTTTATAAATGATGTAAGTGTTATGTTTGTCATTGTAGTTTTTACTTATTATGGACTTTAGATTTGTACCTGGTTTTTGAATAAATTTGGTGTTTACTGGAATGTTGTATTTTGTTATAACTTTTTTTCCAAATGTTGGTTATTTTTTCGCTGATGTCGACAACATTATGGCATTCAGTAGTATAAGGATTTTGTAGTTTGTTGTTGGTCTAGGTGTGTGTGTATAATTTTTTCCACCGTTTTTTGAGGAAATTTGTTGATGTTGATGAAGTGTTGTTTTGTTTTGTTGATTTCATCGTTAATTTTATCGGGTGAACATAGTTTTGTGGTTGTTTTTATTTGGTTTCTTAATACGTTGAGTTTTTGTTTTGTTTCATGTGCTGAGTCTCAGGATATGTATAATCCAGTATGGGTGATTTTTCTGTGAATTTCTGTTTTGAATTCTGCATCAGTTCTAGTGATCTTGAGGTTAAGAAATGCTATTTGATTAGTTTTTCCTGTTCACAAGTGAACTTAATGTTGTGGTGTATCGAGTTAACGTAATTGAGAAACTTAGTGTCTGATTTATGGATGTTAATCCAGCATTTGTATCATCAACATACATACTTGTACCAGTATTATGTGGGGTGTAAGGCTGAAATGATCGCTTGAGATTCAGTCTGTGTTACAAAAATGTAGGCTAGAGCTGGTGACACGGGATTCCCCATATTTAGGCTATTTATTTGTAGGTAGTTTTGATTATTGAACATAAAGTTAGTTTTAGTGGTAGTGAATTCTATAGGGGTTGCTAATTGGTTGCTGGAGATGTGTATCAATCCCGTACCCATTTATACTGTCGTCCCGAAGATATTTGCACGGCAACGGCCAGTTGAAAACTCTCTTTATTAACTTGAAGATGACCTAGGAAGGTCGAAACGTTATTCTCTGTTTATCAATAAAATGTCAATAACCATAACAGTCGTTCTGATATACATTTTTATTTCAGTTGAGTTTCTTGTCATCAAGCGTTCTTATGTATATTTTCACGTACCTTTCGAATTGAAACGAAGTAGAGTTGTCAAGCGTATTTTATTCTTTTTTATTATTTTGTTTATTTCCATGATGTTTTTCTTTGACACTGGCTTCATCTATCTGTGAACTTTCATCACCTAGATCAGTTATCTCAATGAGTGAAATTAATGTTTGATAACCTTGTATCCGTGTTACGAACACTCCTGAAACTATCAAAATAATACATATACATTAGTTGTAAGATATTTGTAGTGATGTTTCTTTGTTAGTGCGTCTATCTACCCGATTAACAGTTATCTAAGAATATCTAACTTGGTTTGTTTGACGATGTTAGTGAGGTTACACAGGAATACGAAACAGCTTGAAAAAAATATTGTCTATATGAGGGAACAAAATGCTTGAAGATTTAGATCGCATTAACAAATTAAAATCCTTCTTCCATCAAATTATCTTATCCTCGTTAATGATTCAACAGTTACGGTTGGTTGAACTGATTATTTTTCTTAATACTCTTTATCATTTTCTATAAGTGAGGATTTCCCAGTCCAGTTACGCTTTAAGAGTGACAGTCAAATCCTACTTACTCTTTCAGGAAACAGTTAGTTGTTGGTGGTTGATATTCAGTAACTAACTTCCACATAGTTTATCAGTTTAAAATCTGAAGCCACTATGCGCAGATATCCTATTCGTAGCTTTGATGAAAATATATGCTAAACATAAATTAATCAGTCTGTTACGACAATTTGGTGTAAATCTCTATGTGTGTGCCTGTGTGTTTAGTCTTCATAAACGTTTGTCAGCATTATGGCCACCATAACTATTATATAAAGTTTTTTTTTCAAACCTCAAAAGTGTAAAACTAATAAAGTGAAATTTAAAAACGTTAAGATAAAATTGTTTCAGTTACTATGGAAAACTTTTATTCTATATATGATTTCAAAATAAATCAATTATTTAGGTAATTCTTACTTTCCCCTAAAATAAAATATAATAAAAATGCTGATTTTTACAAGATTAAATAGCGTCTGAACTTGCTTTACCTTAACATCTAGTAAGAAATCTACTAGACTAAATAATTAAATTCAAAACACAATAACAACAACTTCTACACTAGGTAAATTCTGACTTTTAATAATTACATTGTTGCGACCTTTGGTATGGCATCATCATCAGTTCAAAATTTTAGTTATTGTAATTTAAAATTAACAGTTACCTTATTTTCTGCAGGATTATGCTATGAAAATAGCCACGATAACTTTGTTTTTCCTGTAATGAATTAACCTGAAAATAATAAATTGAACATATAATACTTCCATCTTTGGTTAGATTTGCACTCACGAAATATATTAATAAACTAAATGTTTGGTGAAGGATCCTCTAACGTGTTTTGTTTCAAGAACAGATAGCAACAAATATTTTTATTTCTTGCTTTTCAAGTTCATATGCCATGCTGTGTTGTATCCTACAGATTGTATAATTATTCTCGTGATTCATGACATATGCAAATTGTAATGTCAAGTATCTCTTATGTGACATCATTTTAGTATCTACTAAGTAACTGTTAGACAGAGAACACACAACTGTATAGTGGTGTAAATGGTTAAAACAGGCGACCTTGGTTCTCTTTTACGGTAATAATAATAATAAAAGAAGCACTGTTCTGATACAAACAACAAGCTGCTTACCTTTGCTGTTTCTCATCCTCCACTTAGCTATAAACAATCAATATGGTTTGTAAAGAGGTTTTATCACCTCCACAACCTGTGCTCCATCTGTTGAAGATCAGTCAGTCGACCACACGTGTAATCAAGGATAGGTTGGTTATTTATGTCAGCATCCTCATTATTATTGTGACTGGAGTGTGGTTTGATACGTCACGTGGGAGAAAAAATGTAGTTAAAGTAGAGATTGTTGCTTCTCTTTTAAATGAATACAGATTGAAAACTTAAGACATTTAATTATTGTCATGCAACGCAAATGATTGTAAAAAACATAAAAATCACTAGAAGTCCCACGAACCTATACGATCTACAAACTCCATACAATTTAAAGTTTACTATAAAATGTATTTTTAAATTAGAAAATGTCGATTGTCCAAAAGTCATGTTAAAAACTGTTGTTGCATTTTTCACGTCTTAACAACACGCTTCTTTCAAACAGATTCTTACTGAGATTAAAAGTTAATATTTAATTAATTAAAAGTTAACCTCCTTCTTGCCTTACACTGCTAAATTAGGGATGGATATACTTTGTGTAGCTTAGCATTAAATAAAACCAAACAAATAAGTATCTAATAACACTATGTAGCAAAAGTTTTACTCTTTCTTGTTCCTGGGCAGAAAGTGTTACTCCCAATTGCTTATGTCTGAGGTAGATGGAAAAGACCTTTTTTTTTTTCAAACTTTGCTTTTGTGACATGGGTAATAAAATTTTCAAATTTACCCATTTTTCAAAACATTCCAGGTAGATTTAGTGCTGAGTTGCTCATAGAGAATTTTCTCGAACTTACAAGATTTTTCAAGAACTTTCTAGAATGTTGTAGAACTTATGAGAATTTTCTAGAACTTTCCATAGTAATATATATGCAGGGGCTCACCACTTTAGTTTAGTTCTAGCTGTCTAAGTGAACACATAGACTTAACTGGTTTTATCAGAGATGGCATCAAGAAGTTGCAGTCATTCTCCAGATGCATATTGCTATGTATGTGACCAATTTATCAAAACAAGAGCAAAACAGTACTCTGTGACATCTGTCTTGAAGTATGAGGAGTATGGCTGGAAGATTGTTGGAGACTTCAAAATGGTAGCATTCCTGATGGGTCTCCAAGGATACTTTACCAAGTTTCCCTGTTATCTCTGCCTCTGGGACAGCAGGTATACTGCAGTGCACTACAACAGGAAGCACTGGCCACAATGGACCGAGTTCTCTGTGGGGAAGCATAATGTCAAGTGTGAGCCACTAGTGGACCTCCAGAAGATGCTGTTCCCACCATTGCACATAAAATTGGGTCTTATGAAGCAATTTGTCACAACTCTTGATAAGGAGTCTGCAGCTTTCATGTACCTTTGAAATTTCTTCCTTAAGCTGTCTGAGACAAAGGTCAAAGCTGGTGTCTTCGTTGGACCACAAATGAAAAAAGATCTTGGAGTGCACAGAATTCCCCAAGAAGCTCCATAGGAATAGAGATAAAAAGCTTGGGGCAGCTTTGTTGCAGTGGTTCGGGGCTTCTTGGGCAATCACAAGGCCAAAAACTGGTTGAGGCTCTGGTATAGAACTACGGCAAAATGGGCTGCAAGATCCCTCCAAAATTCCATATTCTTGACTCTCATCTTGATAAATTCGAGAAGAACATGGGAGCATACTTAGAGGAGCAAGGCGAGCGCTTCTACCAAGATATACTGGATTTTGAACGCCGCTACTGTAACGAAAACATGATGGAAGACTATATTTGGAGGCTGATACGTGAAATTGACTTACATTACAGTCGCAAATCTCGAAAAACTACTCACTTCTAAACATTTTTGTGTAACTTTAGTATAAATACATGTAAATCTTCAGTGACGATGAGAAAACTCACTTGTAGAGAAAAATATATACGTAAAAACGGCTGGTTTGAGTTGAGAAACTTTTTTATGTTGAGGAGCAAACAACGTTTTGACCTTTTTCAGTCATCGTCAGGTTCACAAAGAAAGAAAGAGGTAAATGACCGATAGCTGACCACATGTTTGAAGGGGGTTGTGTAACTGAGTGTTTTTACATATTCATGTAAATCTTGATTTATATGTTGTTTTATTCAGACCTTATATAAATGAAAATGTGTAAATTTGCCCGTTTTTACATAGAAAATAAATTAATTTCTAAATTTCATTATCCAGGTCACAAAAGCAAAGTTTGAAGGGAATAATGGCCATTTAATGTACTTTTACAACATAAGCAATTAAAAAATAACACATATTAATCATGAACAAAATTTGTGTTACATAGTATAATTTTACTTGTATATTGCTAGATTTAAATATCTACCAATGTTACTTGTGTTTCCCTGAATCTAAGTTATCTAATAATGCCACTTCTATAGAGTTGTTCCATGTCAAATCATCCAGGGGGCTGCAAGTGACCCCCACAGAATGCCTTGAAAAAATTCACATGTGCTCATCTAATATCATGAAAAATTGCCAAAGATTAGATCAATATCTTTTAGTTTCTGATTTACAGCCCTGTAAAATTTAATTAATTTGTTTTTTTTCATTTTTGGCGAATTCATTTTTGAACAACTTTGGCTGCCTAACGCTGCAAGAATAATGGTGGTAGAAGGCTGCAATTTGCTCACTGACTGAATTAATCCCACATAATTCAAAAATGGTCTCAAACCAAGTTTATCACTCTTAAGATTTGCATAGTGAGGCTGTAAAATCACCTGAAAACCCAAAATCGTATAAAACATTGATTTATGTAATAAGCCATAGCTCTAAGACTTAATATGATATAAAGCTGATTTTATTCTAATTTCCTGTAACATATCAGTTGATAAATCAGCAATTGTTGTAATTAAAAGTCTATTAGATTTCCTGTGAAAAAATTTAGTTGTCTGCAACTTTTTATGATTTAGCTAAATATAGCCGTACTTCAGGCCACAGTTTGACCATGTCACCAGTTATTTAGCCTTTTCAGATTTTTACCATATATTCTTACATCTCTGAATATTATCTACAAAACAAATCAAGATGGTATTTCACCTACTTTTTGAGTTATAATTTTTTAAAGTATCTTCTGACCATACGTTTTTTATTTAAAAAAAAATTCAGTTCAGGTGTGTTACTGTGTGCAAATATATCCATACAAGAGTAATGGCACCAGTGTTTAGCTCTTCACGAAAATTTTCCTTAGGTGTAAATGTCTCTGAGTCAGATTCAGCTGTTTCCATTTCGGAAGAACCTGGTTCATCCTCTAGTGGATGTTGTGCCAAATGCTTTCGACGGCTGATGCACAGCTTTTGTCCTGGTTTTACTACTCATTTTGGCAGTGTCCTGATCCACTATGCAAATGGATCCTGCAGCAAGCAAAAATTCAGAATTAATTTATTGTGAAAAATAATAAATTAACAAGCAGCCTAAATAAAATTTTGACACATACAATTGAATAATATAACAGAAAGAATAAATGCTCAATTCATAAAACTGGGACTCAATAATCTGACTTCAAAAAATTATATTTCCACCTTATTTATTATTACCACTCGATTTCATGAAGGAACATAGGGCCGCAATCGCTTGCAGTGTAAGACTAGAGGGAAGGCAGCTAGTCATCACCACCCACCGCCGACTCTTGGGCTACTCTTGTATCAACGAATAGTGGGATTGACTGTCACATTAGAACGCCCCAATGGCTGAAAGGGCGAGCATGTTTAGCACAACTGGGATACGAACCCGTGACCCTCGGATTACGAGTCGCATGCCTAACGCGCTCGGCCATGCCGGGCATTTGCAGCTTACACATATAGAAATATTACAATTTACTTACTTGATATTTGTTTTGCATGGATGAGCTGAGGGTCAGCACAAATTCTTTGCTCATTTACATAGTAAGTGAGGACCATCTTCTCATGATGAAAACACACTAAATCAATATTATTCTGTTGAACATCTGATCTCTAGGTTAAAAGTGTTATTTCTTCAGTGGAAAATGAATCCAGTCTTTTTAGTTTAGTTTTATGGTAATACGTCTTTAAGTGACATGGATCAGCTAAATGAGTTCCTATACTGCACTCAGGTAAATCATGCACACCCTCCATCTCAGTGGTCTTAATGGTCTGATGACCCCTGACTAAACTAAACTAAACTAACGTGGCAGGGGTTCAGTTTAGAGAGAGAGAAATCCGAAGAGTTCTCTCTCCAACTGGGGTGTTCAGGAACTTTGTAGTTCCTCTTCGTCCCCTTTCGTGGATTGTTATTAGGATTAAGTGGTGATTTTTTTTTTATTATTATTTTAATAAATTAATTATCGTTATTATTCTTGACTTTTTGGGTGGGGAATGTCTCACTAAATGGTCTTTTGGGTGGAGGCAAAGGTAGCAGTGGAAAGAAGGAAAGGTCGGGACCTGTCTCGAAAAGAAAAAGTTTGAGTAGATGTGAACATGAATATAATTCATTCAAGTTCAGATCAAATCAAACGGCCCGATTCTGGGTCTGGCAAAAAGGTTGCCTGGGCTGGGATCTAGAAATCCAATGCCTGAAGACTTTGATGTGGGGAGAAACGGGAGTACCCCGAGAAAACCCACTTTCACACGACAGGCGCCGAAAGTTTTGCCTGTCGTGCCCTGTACCTGAAAAAAAAGGAATTCATGTTAATAACATAGTTTTTATGTATTTAAACTCTTTGTTGAGTGGATTGTGATTCTTGAAATATGTTGTATGGTGATATGTATTTTGTTGGTGCACTTGATAGTTTGTGTAGTGATGCCGTTAGTTTGTTTCTGTTTTCTGCTTTTCGATAATATTTCATAGAAAGTTCTGTTATTCTATCTCTTATAGTTGGTAAATTACTAATTTGGTGTAGATAATTTGTTGGTGTAAAAGATGGTAAACTGAATGCGGATTTTAATATTTTGTTTTGTTGCACTTGGATTTTGGAGTGTGTTGTTTGACATGTTGTATGTTACTTGACATCCGTACTCTATTAGTGGACGGATGTAAGCCTTGTATATTTGTATAATGGTGTTCGGTGCGCATTTTGATTGTTTACCAGTTATAGTCTTTAGATATGAAATCCTTTTTCTTATTGATGAGTGTATATTGTTTATGTGTTTTTCCATGTTAGTTTTGTGTCGAAAGTGACGCCAAGGAATGTGATGTTTTTGCTCATGTTGATGGTTGTGTTTCCAAGTGATAGATTTATTTTTTCTAGATTTTTCTTTGCTTCTTTAGTTTTCTATAGAAGGTGATTGCTTGTGTTTTTGTCGGATTTAACACGACCCTCCACTTGTTGCTCCATGTTGAGACGTTGTTTAGTGATTCTTGTACGCGAGACATGGCCATTACTGGGTTTCTGGAGGTGCTCCAGATTGCGATGTCATCTGCGTATTGTGAATTGTGTGTGTATGTTAGATTTGGAAAAGGAATGTCACTGACGAAAATTATGTAAAGAAGTGGAGAGGACTGATCCTTGGGGCACTCCTGCCGTTATATTAAACAATTTGGATATGGTTTTATTGACTTTACTTGTGCTGTTCTATTGGTTAAAAAATTTGAAATCCATTTGACTATCGTAGGATTTATTTGTAGGTGGTTTAGTTTGTATATGATGGCATTGTGCCAAACGCTGTCGAATGCTTTTTGACATCTAGGAATACCCCGATGGTTACTTGATTGTTGTTGTAAGCTTTGTATATTGATTCGGTGAGTCGTGTGAGGTGATCTGTTGTTTGTCTATTTTTCTGGAGGCATTTTGAGATTCTGGAAGGATGTTGTTTGATTCGCAAAAATGGAGGAGACGGTTGGAGATAATTCTCTCCATCAGTTTGCCAAGGCAGCTTAACAGACTGATGGGGCGGAAATTATCTGGATTTGTTCTGTTAGTTTGTTTCTTGGGGATCGTTGTTATGATGGCTTTTTTCCACGTGTCAGGTAATACCCTGTCGCTAATGAAATGTTCATGATGTTTGTGAGGTGTTGTAGTAGGAGAGTGGAACTTTTTTTGAGAATAATATTTGGTATTTGGTCATGTCCGGGGGAAGTGTTCTTCAAGTTTTTGATATTAATCTTTAGTTCGGTTATGGTTATTTTTCTATTGATTGAATTTGAGTATGCTTCTAGTGTCTCTCCGGGAAATCCTGGTGAGAATGAAGCTTGGTTTGCATTTATGTAGTTGTTGACATGGTGTTGGTGTTGTGTGTCGAAATCTACTGAGTTTAAATCGCTAAAAGCGGATTATGACCCCTGAGATTGCGTTACTGGCTTTTATACTGATCCATTATTGCAAATAAATTAGGATTATGTCATCATCAAAATTTCTTCAATTATTAAAAGAATCTAGTCATTCTTGTGCAATGTAACCAAACGTGTTGGACAGATTTCTAATGTTTCAGGATGATGTAAGGAAAAAAGTCACTGGTCATACAGTACATGATAATTAATTAAATAAATATTGCAGATGTATTGTTTATCTGAAGTTAAACTAATATCAGCTTGCTGAGGAATAGACAAATACTTTTGGTACTTTTCCCCATTGAGCTTTATTGCATTTATATATTTAGTTGAAGTGAAAGTTTTTACCAGAAGTGAATATTTGTGTAAAACATTAATTGAGTAATACTGAAGCAATTAATAGGACCATAGTTTCCTACACTGACTCCAGAAATAAGATCTCAACATTCCCAAACAACCAATTTTTTTTTACAAATATGTAATTCAAATAACTAAATTATTTTACTTAGGCTGTCTGTTAAAACATTATTTTTCACAATCTTGATTTTTATGAAGATCATAGTCAGAGATGTAAGAATATATGGTAAAGGCTGATTAGAATTTTTCAATGGGATTCATAATTTTTTTCAAAATTGTATGGACATATTTGTACACAGTAACACACCTGAATTGAAGTTTGTTTGTTTTTTCAAGTAAAAAACGTATGGTCAGAGGATAATTTAAAAAATTATAACTTAAAAAGTAGGTTGAACACCATCTTTATTTTTGTTGTAGATCATATTCAGAGACGTAAGAATATATGGTAAAAATCTGAAAAGGCTTAATAACTGGTGAAATGGTCAAACTGTGGCCTGAAGTAGGGCTATTTTTAGCGAAATCATAAAACGTTGCTGACAACTAAATTTTTTACAGGAGATCTAATAGACTTTTAATTACAACAATTGCTGATTTATCAACTGATATGTTATAGGAAATTTGAAAAAAAAATCAGCTTTGTATCGTATTAAGTCTTAGAACTGTGGCTTATTAAATAAACCAATGTTTTTTTACGATTTTGGGTTTTCAGGTGATTTTACAGTCTCACGATGCAAATCTTAAGAGTGATAAACTTGGTTTGAGACCAATTTTGAATTCTGTGAGATTAATTCAGTCAGTGTAGCAAATGTCAGCCTTTTACCACCATTATTCTTGCAGCTTTAAGCAGCCAAAGTTGCCCGAAAATGAATTCGCCAAAAATAAAAAAAAAATTAATTAAATTTTACATGGCTGTAAATCAGAAACTATTAGAGATATTAATCTAATCTTTGGCAGTTTTTCATTATATGGGTAGATGAACACATGTGAATTTTTTCAAGGCATTCTGAGGGGGTAACCTGGAAAGTTTTCCAAAATCTGGAATATTTGACATGGAATAACTCTTTTCTTAATACCTACACGATGTATTTATCCATTTATGATATTGTTTTTTTCTGATTTTCTTTTTCTGTTGTATGAAGCTAAGGTCTTGGAAAGTTACAAACAATATGTGTTTGTTACTGATAGATACAAAGACACGCTAGGGGATCTTTTTCTTCTTCATGTGTCAAATCTGCGGCAGACATCGACGACCATGGCATGCCAGACTTCTCTGTTGTCAATCCTCCTTATCAACTCGATGTTGCTCATTGAGTTCTTGGTGACATAGTTATTGAGGCTGTCGATATATTTAGTTCTTTGACACCCTCTGCTTTTCCTCCCTTCTATTTTTCCACATAGCATCTGTTTCTCTGTCCCATTCTTCCTACAGATGTGTCCTAGAAATTCCATTTGTCTCTTTCTTATAGTTTTCATGAGGGACCTTTTGTATCCTGCCAGTTCCATGACTTCCACATTTGTTTTTCTTTCAGTCCATGATATGTTTAGCATCCTTCTAAAGAACCACATTTCAGCAGCTTCTAATCTCTTCTCTGTATCTTTGTTCAGTGTCCAGCTCTAACAGCCATATAAGAGAACAGACCATACATATGATTTTAAGGTGTTAATTTTAGTGACATTTGTTATGTTTCTGGTTGTGAATATGGACTTAATTTTATTGAAAGTATCCTTGGACATTGCAAATCTTTTCTTTATTTCTGTGTCACTCTTTGCATTTGATGTTATAGTATATCCAAGATATTTGAAGCTTTCGACTTGTTTTATTCTCACGTCCTTGCCGGTTATGCTGCATGTGAGTGTAATTGATTGTTTTGAGATAACCATGCACTCTGTTTTCTTTGCATTTAACTGCAAGCCTTTTTCTTCACTCTCGTCTACTGTTGTTGTGAGGAGAGCCTGTAGATTTCGTTCAGAGTCCGCAATGGGGACTGTATCATCAGCGTAGCGGAAGTTGTTGATATTGCATCCGCCTACTTTGACTCCCTGATGTTCATTGATGTTTCGTAAGATTATTTCGCTGTATAAGTTAAAAAGACCTGGTGAAAATACACATCTCTGCCTCACCCCTCTTTCAATTGGTCTATATTCACTCAATTCATTTTCAATTTTGATAGCTGCCATTTGCTACCAGTAAAGGTTTCTAAGGATTCTTAGATCTTTAGCATCGATGTTCAGGTCTGACAACATGTTGAATAGGTTATTATGTCTCACTTTGTCAAAGGCTTTAGAATAATCGATAAAACATAGATATAAATCCTTTTGTACTTCCAGTGATCTTTCCATGAGCATGTTTAGAGCGAAAATTGCATTTCTACTGCCTTTATCGGCTATAAATCCAAACTGAGTATCAGAAATCTCTGGTCTTATCTTATTCCTCATTCTAGACATGAGTACTCTTAAAAGAACCTTGGTAAGATGACTCATTAGACTAATTATCCTGTGCTGTTAACAGTCAGTTGTTCCAGACTTTTTCGGCAATGCAATAAAGACTGATTTTTTAAAGTCTTACGCGAGGGGATACAGATAGCTAAAAAGAGAAATAAATAAATCATTCTATGGTAGTTAATATAAAGTGCATCAAAATGAAAAACAATGTTTAAAAAACAGATATTTCAAAGTATTTAAAGAAATTTAAGGATAAACCATTGACTTGGTATCAACAAAAAACAACCTCGAGATATGTTGATTCATGCACCATTGAAAACACCAGAAGAAATTACTTGTATGTCTTTACACAAACAGCATTACTTAGATACAAGCACTGGTTTACCTCCACTTTCAAACGCATAATTTATTGCATCATTTTGTATATAAATATATTATGTACAATCATATACAGAAATAGGTTGAATGGTGTCATAACAAATATGTGAATACATTCATAAAATTTGAATTTGTGATCCACACAGACCTGTAGCGAAACTTTTCAACTATCAAGACCACAATGTTAACCATTTCAGAATAGTGGTCGTCCTTCACTTATCGTAAGTCAAAAGAGTGTATTTTCTTATTGCAAAGCTACATCAAGCTATCTGCTGAACCCATCGAGGGGAACCGAACCCCTGATTTTAGCGTTGTAAATCTGGACATACCGCTGTACTAGCGAGGGTCAAATCAAAATGAAGAGACAACATGACGAAAATTAACTCATTGAAGACTTTGAACAATGCAAAGAATGGGTGTTATGTTTTTAATTTTGCGCAAAGCTACTCGAGGGTTATTTGCGCTAGCCGTCCCTAATTTAGCAGTGTAGGACGAGAGGGATTGACCGTCACTTTATAATGACTCCACGGCTGAAAGGGTAAGCATGTTTGGTATAAATGAGACTCGAACCCGTGACCCTCAGATTAAGAGTCGAGTGCCTTAGATTTTTAGATTCTAGATTACTAGTTATTTTTCAAACTTTAGAAGCATGGCATTGCTGCCCCCAAAATTTGATATTTTTAAAGTTCTTTCACCCCACCTCCCCTCAAGTAGCTAAGCAGAAAAGAGCTTAAACCCTAAAAGCAGTTTCAATACCCGTGGTTTGTTTGGTTTGGTTTGGTTTGAATTTCGCGCAAAGCTGCACGAGGGCAATCTACGCTCCCATGGTGTGTAAAACCCATTGCGTAGTTTTGCGCTTAAAGTAAACAAACAAAAATAATATTAATCTGATTCTGAAACAATATTGATTTGCAACTCACTCGCTTACTTCTTTATATCTGTTGTGGAAACATACTTCTAACATTTCAAGATTTATAATCTTTTGTTACATCAAAGTTTAGTCCGGCATGGCAAGGTGGGTTAAGGCGTTCGACTCGTAGTCTGCGGGTCGCGAGTTTGAATCCCCGTAGCACCAAACATGCTCGCATTTTCAGTGGGGGCGTTATAAAGTGACGGTGAATCCCACTATTCGTTAGTAAAATAGTAGCCCAAGAGTTGGCGGTGGGTGGTGATGACTAGCTGCCTTCTATCTAGTCTTGCACTGCTAAATTAGGGGCGGCTAGCGCAGATAGCCCTTGAGTATCTTTGCGCGAAATTAAAAAAACAAACATACTTTCTCACTAGGAAGCTAATAGTGTTTTACAGTATATATTTGTGCTATTACATTTTATTAAGAAAAGTGGAAAAATCGTCATTTTTTAGTTTTTCACTTCTTGATGTTTAATAAATACAAGAATATCCTGCCAACAAAGTGCCCAGTAGGTTGCCGTTATCGGACCAACTGTTTAGACAGAACGATGTTTGTTTGTTTTGGAATTTCGCATAAAGCTACTCAAGGGCTATCTGTGCTAGCCGTCCCTAATTTAGCAGTGTAAGACTAGAGGGAAAACAGCTAGTCATCACCACCCACCACCACCTCTTGGGCTACTTTTTTACCAACGAATAGTGAGATTGACCGTAACATTATAACGCCCCCACGGCTGGGAGGGCGAGCATATTTGGCGCGACGCGGGCGCAAACCCGCAACCCTCGGATTACGAGTCGCACGCCTTACGCGCTTGGCCATGCCAGGCCTAGACAGAACGATCAGAATACATTTTAAATATCATTATATTGAAAACGTCTATTTGCAAAAAACATGGCGAATTTTATTGAATTATTATGTTAATTTTGGTTTAGGATAATTCAATTTGAGTAAAATCTTCAACAGAAAAAAAAACAACAATAAAACAATTAACTGCATTTTTGTTTGAAAGAATCATATATTTATCTACCACAGCGCCATCGTGTTTTTAAATATTGTTATTTCGTGTTTATACTAATTGTAATAATAATAGCGGATTAGGTACATCTAGAAAATTCATTATTTCATTAATATACTTAGTGTATTTATCTCTTCAGTGAAAGTGTAAACAAAACATACTAAATCATTTAAAGTACCTTAAAACAAGGAACTGTCTTTATAAGAATATACTCGTTTAATATTGCACGTCTCAACATATATATATCTATCTATATATTGATATAGTTTAAGAACACACTTTTACTGAAACTACCGACAACGAAGAGAAACTGTAACTGACTTTATACGAATATTCCTGGTGAAAGTTCGTTCCTTCAAGAAAAACGGCGCTGATTTCATCATATCCAGTCGATAAAAAAGCATCTACTGATAACACAGGTCAACAAATTTTTTCGAAATCTCAGTTGCATAAGATTTTTTTACTCATTCTTACCCTTTGTGACCTGCTAAATTCAAATATGAAAACGGTTCAGCTCTACATGCTCTAGTTTTAATGCAATTTTAAGTTTTTCATTCTAGCCTTTTTGTGGTCAAATTAACACGTTTCCTGCAATGCCTATATTGGCAAACCGGCAACTGCTGCGATGCTCTTGTACATCTGACAGCTTCAGTGCTGCATGAGCTATGATAACGTGAGGTTGTCGTTACACTTGTCTCTAGCCTGCAACTTAGTTAAAGGTAAGACAATAGTGGGACACCGGTGGGTCCCATCGCAGGAAACGTGTTAATTACTTACACGTTTATGTTATCAACAGAGATATTAAAATTGTTTAGATTTTGTTTCAGATCTGATCATGGCTACAAGGAGACGTCAATGTGAGAACAAGCCGGACGCTTTCTGTTATATTTGTGGATGCTTCACGCTTATACGTCAAAGGCGTAATATAACATCGTTTCTGAGGCGTGCTTATAAAGCGTACTTTGGACTTGCTCTTGGTGACCAAGACAAGAAATGGGCCCACATATTGTGTGTCATAACTGCGAGAAAATGCTGCGTGACTGGACAAAAGGGAAACGTAAGGGTTTACCTTTCGGGATTTCCATGACCTGGCGAGAACCGATGGACCACACAACTGACTGCTATTTTTGTCTGGTCAATACAAAGGGCATTGGCAAGAAAACAGACACAAAATCTCATATCCTAGTATCCCTCAGCAATCCGATCTACTCTGCACTCTGATGAGCTCCCAATCCCAGTTTTAAAGGATTTCTTCCATCTGAAGATGTGGGTAGTGACCAAGAGCAAGAGACTGCTGATGAAACTCAAGAAATACTTTCAGAATCTGGCGATCCTTCTTATGAGACCCCACAGTCATTAACTCCTCAACAGTTTAGCCAGCCAGAGTTGAATGACCTTGTACGTGATTTGGGTCTCTCCAAAAATGCAGCTGAAGTGTTAGCTTCCAGGATGCAAGAAAAGAATCAGATGAGCCATACAACTAAAGTGTCATACTTCCGAAATCGGGAGCAGACTTTTGTGCCATTTTTTACAGAGGAGAATATGTTTGTTTATTGTCATAATATCTCAGGTCTTCTCCAGGAATTAGGGATGCCAGAATACCATCCAAATGACTGGCGATTATTTCTAGATTGTTCTAAGCAAAGTTTGAAGTGTGTTCTACTTCATAATGGCAATGTCTATGCAGCTGTTCCAATTGGACACTCTGTGTATTTACGAGAGGAATATAATGACATTAAGACTGTGATTGACCTACTAAAATACCACGAGCACAACTGGACAATTTGTGTGGACCTCAAAATGGTTACTTTCCTCTTAGGTCAACAAAGAGGATTTACAAAGTATCCCTGCTATCTTTGCATGTGGGACAGCCGAGCTCGAGAAAAGCACTGGAACCAGAAGGAGTGGCCCATACGTGAGACTCTGAAGGCAGGTATGCCAAATATTGTCAACGATCCAATTGTCAGTCGAGAAAAGATCATATTTCCTCCTCTCCATATCAAGCTGGGCTTGATGAAACAGTTTATGAAGGCGTTGAATACTGACGGTGAATGCTTCCAACACATATTTTCTGTGCTCCCTGGTTTGTCCTTCGAGAAGATCAAGGCAGGTGTTTTGATGGACCACAGATTCGTGCACTTGTGCATGATCAAGAATTTGCCAGAAAGATGAACGACAAGGAAAGGACTGCATGGCTTTCATTTGTGGCGGTGATGGCAAACTTTCTCGGTAATAAAAAAAGCTGACAACTATGAAACCCTTGTAGCGAATATGTTGTCAGCTTTTCGCGATCTTGGATGTAACATGAGTGTCAAACTCCATTACCTGTACAGTCATCTTGATAGATTCCCTGAGAACCCAGGAGCTGTAAGTGACGAGCAAGGCGAGCGGTTCCATCAGGACCTCAAGACCATGGAAGAGCGTCACCAAGGGAGATGGGACAAACATATGATGGCAGATTACTGCTGGAGCATTAAACGAGAATGCCCTGAGACAGTCCACAAACGCAAGAGCTACAAGCGGAAATTCATGCCTGAGTAGACTGCAATTGAGCTTTGCCTCCTCATAGTAGCAAATGTCTTATCTACTAATCAGTTTTATATAAATAAATTGAATTATAACTTTATATAAAATTGAATTTATATAAATAACTTGAATACATTTATACTATCTTGCATTTTCTTTTTTATTACCCAGCTATATTAAAGAGTTTTATAACATATTTTATCACATATTTTTCATGATAGACTACGACGTCAATGTGATGATGACGAAATTTTGAGATTTTCAAATACCTTGATTGCAAAAAAAGTAGAGCACTGAAGAAAAAACTAACTTCAGATCTGAAATCAGGGCAAGAAATTATGTAATACCAAGTGTTTGATATAAATGCAACAAAAACTTTGTTGACCAGTGTAATATAGCAACATTTACCCGACACCTCTCTGCTGATGGTGATAATCTATTTAAGAATATATGAGTGAAACGTGGCGTCACTACTCTAAAAACTGGATTTTTTTTTCTACATCATAAGTTCGCCAGAAATCTTTTCAATGCTGCAGATGGATTAAGACGCAAATCTCCTTATGTCACATTATTTCCAAATGATCAAGTAGTTAAGGCTTTAAATAAATACAATGGAAAACGATTCACTTCTTTATCCAAGAAAAAATTAAGAGGCGATTTGTTTTCTATCCATTCTAGTTACCAACGAAGGTCAACATTCTCGTTATCTAATAAAGGTCGTATGATCAGTAGGTGCACTAACGATCTTGTGTGTTATAACAATGCAATGTACATCATCCAATCAAAAACAGGTAACGGTTACTGCCGCTGTTTGAAGGGCTACCTAGGAAATGATTTATTCTGTCAAGAAAATGTGTACTACTATACTTAGGTTATAAAAACTAAACAAGAACCTTATACTTGATATTTATATGACAAAATTGTATATTTCCATTACTAATAGTTTATATATGTTTATTGTTACTAATAAGGAACAATAAATTTGACTATACTTTGAAAAATTGTCTCAAATTTTAAAACATAGGAGCATTTCGTAAGGTCATAAATTTTACAATAATAAAAATAAATTATAAAATATCTGATTTTGGTTTATTTAAAATAAAAATAGTCATTTTAATATGTTGCTGCTAGATAGCAAACTTTAGTAAGTGGTCGAAATGTTATTTTAAATCTGTGAGAGGTTCGTAATGATCTTCGACTATCAAAAACAAGTATAACTTTTATTTAGAAATATTTAACTTGCACCACCAATCAGGTTTTCTTCCTACGCACTGCTATTTCTATAGCCAGTTAATTTTTTTTAAATATAGAATTTAAAGTTTCACTGAAGCAGTATAAGGCTTAAGAATTGCTTTTTATAAAATGAAGTTTATAAACATACGCAGAATTCTTACGCTTGAACTTCCACCCATTTAGAGAACAGATAGAGTAGTTCTCGCGAATGATATATTTAAGTACCATAAATAATAGCTAATTACAGAGAATACGAGTTGCTTCTGCACAAAAAAATAATAATGTTCTAATATTTTACTAGTTTTGAAATATGTGAATATTTGGATGGAAATAATCATTAAAATATCAATAATTTTTAGATCTAAGGTGGGAGGTGCAGTTACACTTAAAAATAAGAGAATATTATAAATAATATCTACAGGTGCCTTTGTAGCAGTTACATTTATTTTATTTTTTTATCACGGGGCAGAATAATAAAGTGAAATAAATAAAAACCTTAAGCCCTAACATCAACATCGTGTCGATCGTGTTGGCAGGCTAAGAATAATCAACGGTTAATATAAAGTTTAAAACTGTGCAACAACATTGTATTCAGAAATCTTAGCTGTGAGGATGATAAAATAATACAGTTACGTGGTATTGTATATTAAATACCTAATTCGTAGAGCATAGTTGTCCAAGAACAAACAAAATATATCTCTTACGTTGAATTATATATTGCATTGTTCTAGAAGCATTTCAGTCTAGAGTTGTTAATTATTTTGCTAAATCATATTTGAATTTAACATTTTATAAATGACTTTGACAACGGTGGAATTTACTGGGGATGTGGCGAGTATTGTATGGTGAAGCCGTAATACGACTACGTCGACACATCGATACGATTTATGTATCTTCACGAACTTGGCAAACTTTCAGTAAACATTATTAGTCTTATGTACATAAAACATTACAATTTCTGATAAAATATTTGTTCTAAACATTAATGTTTTAATATATGTAGTCAAAGTAGTCACTGCTCCGAGTGTAAAGTGATTTTTCAAACTAAGATTTAAAGTACTTTTCTACATTCGAAAATTAAATTTCTTTTTTGCGTAAATCCGTAAAACATCTGAAATAAATTTCTAACTTTTATCGAGAAAGTTTCATCTATTATCTGCTTCATTAACTACCCTAATTTTATGTGAAATCAATAAGTCTCACCACCCACGTAACCACCATACAGAATAAATAAAAATTATCCGTCTGTTTTCTTTCTATAATAACTTTAAATTATAGCAGTAAACCACACTTGCTTACACTAAATAATTTAAAGCTCTAAACGTTAAACATCTGTTTGTAATTACATTTAATTGTCAAGTGTAAGAAACCAACTTGTATGGCCTCATTTCCTTTGTTACGTATCAAATAATTACTTGTACAGCCTTTTCTCCATTGTCACATGTCAGATACTAGCTTTCTTTATTGGATTCTGTTTTTATATGTAAAATAATTCAGATGGAAACAAAACTGAAGAGAAATTTACAGCATTATTTACCATTACATTATCGTGGCTCTCTATCAGACATAATTTATTGATAAAGAAAGAGAGAAAATTATCATATTTATAGGTCAGTGTTTTCTGTGTGTTAGTATTCTGTGTTCTTAGTTGTATTATTTAATTACATAAAAACACTATTAACTTTATCAATATGTTTAGTACATAAAAAAGTGATGTTAAATTTCATAATAATTGACAGGAAAAAAAGAGAAGGCCCAAGTGAAAATTATTGTTTTTTATGTGCGTGTTTTATTTATTATTTATATCAGTGAGTAAAATGTCGAAAATAAAAACTTATCAGATAAAAGTAAAGTAATGAACAAAAAAAATTCTTTAATAGGGTATGCTTGTGAGCAGCTCATGGATTATATAACTGATATGTTAATGTTAGTTGTGTATTTGTTAAGTGAGTTACAAGTTGAGTGGCAGTATTATTAGTTAGATTCCATTCAAGGGACAATAATATACAATAAAATTTAGTATAAGTATCTCTGTACTGTTACAAGCTGCAAGGCATTTGAAAAAAACAGTTGTAGTACCTTGTTACAACTTTATATCATTATAGAAAGAAAAAGGGTAATTTAGGTTTATTTCTCAACATTATATGATGGTAACAAGGTCATATAGGTCTACCAACCCAGTATAGTGTTATGGTAGAGAAAACAACAAAAACGATACAAAATGTGTCTGAAAACAAAACATTTCATATTTATTTAGAAACTTTCAGAGATTATGCAAATGAAGTTTGAAAAGTTTCAGATAAAGAAAAGATTTTTTATTTTAACATGAAAACCACATTGACTTTGGACCAGTCAACTGTCTTACTCCATATATTTATGGAAAAATTATAATAATTTTTAACATTATAACATTTCAGTTATAAAAATACATTTTTTATTTTAACATGAAAACCACATTGACTTTGGACTAGTCAACCCTCTTACTCCATATATTTATGGAAAAATTATAATAAGAATACTTAATTGAAAATTCTGATTCTTTTTGTCTACAAATGACTTGTGTATTGTATGCCAACAGTTACTGTTATGGTGCATGGTGGTTACAAGTTCATGTTAAATACACAAACCAGTTATGGAAGTGTTAATTTCAATTTCTGCTTCATATCTTGTGTAACATTATTCTTCTGTAAAATCTTGGAAAGAACTTTAAGATATTTTAATGTGGTATTTCTACTTCTAATAAAGCAGAAACAATACATTTGAAATTTCTGTAGTTCTACATAGAAAATTTGAAAGATAACTGAATAGGAGGAGTAGTTATATCATGGCTTAAGGTGTCATAGGAGGAGTAGTTATATCATGGCTTAAGGTGTCACAGGAGGTGTAGTTATATCATGGTTTAAGGTGTCTACCTTTGTAGTTTTAAGTGTTGTTTTTTTTCTCATGAATTTAAGTTGAGCTTTAATATTTTCCACAGATTATTTTTACTCATTTACAGCTATCATCAGAATTACCACATCTTTCTGAATATTTAAAATACATCAATTTCAAAATTAACGGAAGAGACCTAATAAGAATCCATTGTATTTATTAATGTACACTAGGTGACAGCTATCTTGTTTCAGATAAATGGAAAAAATTATAATGATAATTTAATGACTTTGTTTTTTTAAGATAAATATAGAAAGAAACATTTTATACAAGTATAATGTTCAACAGACACAAAAAATGGTGGCAAAAGGAATTAGTTTTTCAAACTAGTCTGTATTTCTAGTAAATGTATAACTAGTAGTTAATATGAACCTGTTTACATTAGGTAATCTAACTTACCCTGTCAACACAGTTACAGTTTTATATTTATTCCAAGAACAGTACTGTTATTCATAGTTTCTGAAAAAATGTATAATTTTACTAAATGTATTTGAAGGTGAGTTTTGTACAATTTAACAAACAGGAAACATGATTTCTTTCAGCTGAAAAGTTTACGAAATGAAGAATATTTTGTAGTGTAATTTATAGTGGACATTTTTATAACATATTGTTAGTTATTAAGTTTTGGCATGGAGGCAGACAGTTATCTGTAAATATCTACACTTTAGAATTTACTTGTTTTGAATAATTGTAGGGAGGTATTGACATAAAAATTGTATTGGCTCTTTAAACCACCACTTCAAATGGTATATAACATGGTCCATCCTCATGTTTATTGTGTCCCAGACTAGAGTGTCAGTATTAATTTGACAAACATGGTATTGGCCTTTTTTTTCCAATAAAAATTACATCTATATAAAGAAATTGTGTTTCTTTTATTTGTTTTATCATTTATTTTACTGTCTTCTGTGAAAAACGTTTTTCATTGTTAATATGGAATAGAGCAGAGTAGAATGTAAAAATCATATCCAGTATTTCTGTGTTACACTAGTCATCTGTGTTGTTATTGGACTTGAAAGCTGAACCATGAAAATTACTCTACAAGTAGTTGCCAAAATTTATAGTCATGCTATCCATGACATTGAAATTATTACAGTGTTTTGACTACAATAAATCTTTTATTGTGCACTGTTATAATCAAAGGTAATATACTTTAATTGTCGTAACTTTTTATTTATTGATTCAGAGTATTAAGCCATATGATTACCGAATATGTTCGGTACCGTACATCTTACAATTAGTAACTGGCATTATTGGAATATGTACGTCATAGGTCACTCTCCTTTAGTCAAGACTTGGTGGTATTACTTCCATATTTCAACCTATGAACAGAAAGGTGAACGATAATTGCGGAGACATTGAGCAGAACAACAAATTTTCATCGTTCACGAAGCCTCCTCCTAGGAATATGTCTCGCTCTTACAGCATCATTTATCATCTGATTTTCATGATGAAATCGTAAACTCCATGACTTTTATGTTTAAAATGGGTTATAGTTATTTTTTGTTGAGAATGTAGCATAATGACTAGACTGTGAGAGCAATATTGTATGCTAAAATTTTGTTATTGATGGTTTTATGTTGAACTATGCTTTACAATGTTTGTTCGGTCAGGTGATTTAGGTGCTTGACTCCCAATCTAAGAGTCGTAGGTTCGAATCCCAGTCACACCAAAAATGCTTGCTCTTTCACCCGTGAGGATGTTGTAATGTGACAGTCAAACCCACTATTCGTTGGTAGAAGAGTAGCCCAAGAGTTGGCGGTTGGTGGTGATGACTAGCTGCCTTCTCTCTAGAGTTACACTGCAAAATTAGGGTCGGCTAGCGCAGATAGCTTTCATGTAGCTTTGTGCGAAATTCAAAAACAAATGAACTTCTAGATTCAAATTTCTGGTTATTTGAAATATATTGTATACATTTCGTAACATTTTTTCTGTGTTTATGTTGTTAAAGTACGCTGTCTTTCTTTTCACTGAATTTTATTAAATGTGCTTTCCTCTGGATGAATAGTGTCAGTATTTTGTTCATGATGAGTACTGTTAGTATTTGTTCTGTGTTGGTAGTATCAGCTAGTGTTTTGCTGTCTATGGATTATGTTAGTGTTTACATGTGCGGGTCATGTCAGGTGTTTGCTCTGTACGTGGGTTGCAAAAGCGTCTGCTCAGTGAAGATTGCATTGACGTTTGCTCTATGTAGTTTAACTTAGTATTTGTATTATATTTGTGTTTTCCTTTTCGATTATTTCAGATAGTATATGTTCTGTGTGGAGTATGTTAAGTAATGAATACTTTCTGAACATTACCCAAATGGACTTTGTTGTGTTTCCTAGTGCAAAGTTACACAATGGTCTATTTGCACCCGAGGAAATCGTACCTCGGATTTTTGCTTTGTAAGTCAGAAAACATACCTCTGATTCACCAATTACTTAGAATCATAATTCATATAAACGAAAGTGCTTACACGTAAAATACCCGTGTATCCTAAAATGTTTGATTTACAGATAAAAAATATTGTGTGAATAATGTTAAAAGTGCAGACAAACGGTTGATATATATGAAATTTAACAAAATTGGAAGTTGTTTTGCTTAATACAGAACCTAAGTCTAGGCATATGATTGAGTGCCATTCAAATAATTCACTTTTTTATATAAGTTTTGTAACCTTCAAATCAAATATAAACTATTTTTAACTTTTCCTTGAAGCCTCCATCTTCTTTATTCGAGAGATTGACAAAACTTTGTTGGATAACATCTAGAAAGTGACTATAATTTTCAAACCGAGAACGTTTAGCCATAACCGACACTGTTTTGTTTCATAACATTGAGAAAGTGACTGGCGTTTTCAAACTGAGTGCTACTGATATGATTAACATTGTTTAGTTACATAATGTCAACAAAGTGACAAGTGTTTTAAAACTTAGAATTATTACCCACAATGCTTGTCATGTTGAATATACTACTGCTACTAAAATTCGAAGACTGTACATTCAGTTCGCCATCTTTAATTTTTCTCATGTTTTTATTACGTCTTTTGATCGTTTTCAGGCGAAAGAAAACGTCCCAATTTTCGTTTTATTTATTCATTTAATGATTGTGGATAGAGGTCTGTGTTGGTGAAAGGAAATGTTTAGAATCGTTATGAGGCTCGGCATCAATGTTAATCTCTGCTGATGAGGTGTAGGAAGAGATACAGGTGCCACTTCCCTGGTTCCGAGTATTGTCAGTTTCAGTTCCATCTACCTTCTTTCTACCCATGGCCTTAAAAATATTTTCGCTTTTAAATCTATAAAATCAGAAAGTAATTACTGCTTTTGTGAAGACTATTTATGCTTCAAATCAACATCATGACATTTATCGTCTTTCGAGAATGTGTTTATCGTTATACTTTGTAACCGTGCAAGTAATAGAATTGAAAAAAAAAAACCTTTCTCAAGTGACAAACTGAAAGTTTCAGATATGAAGTACCACATCGCCATTTTATAACACTAATTCTTGTAATTAAATCATTAAAATAATGTAAAATAGTTGGTTAATGTCTTTTGACAATTACTAAAAAATAGATTATTCGGCATTGGAATGGTGTTTTCCTATGCAACAATTTATTTTCCTAAGTTGCCTGAGGATATATTGCCATGGATACGAAAATTATATGAACTGTACAACATTGAGTGTTTGTATGTTATCTAAATATTAATTTTTTCAATCAAAAATTCCAGTGTCTAGCTATTTCAGGACATGGCTGACAAAGAGATGCACTCTCCCATACATTAAAATCAAACACTGTGCAGCTAAAGGTTATATTTACGTATATCATTGTTTTCGAGAGAATAAAAGAATAAAATTATATGTCGACAGTCAACACTTTAAAAATGTAAAACTTTTTGGTGTGTTTTAATTATGTTTTACTTTATTTCCTTATTTCAATAAATTAAAGTAAGAAATAACTTACCCATGGTTGTCCTCATTGCTGCAATCGTAAAGAAAGGATTATAGTTAATTACTCTTTAAATAACTATTAGAATTTTAGAAGTATATCCACGTTATTATAGTAAAATATGAGTAAAATCAATGTGTGCTGATTCAACACATTCAGTTATGCATCAAATGACGTATCAGATTATTAAATAACATTTAATAATGTAACAATGTTAACAATGTAACACATTCAGTTATGCATCAAATGACGTATCAGATTATTAAATAACATCAGTCATCGAAGACAGATGGAGTTTATGTATGCTCTCTCTGTGTATATTTGTTAGCAAAATTTCTCGAAAATGGGTGAATGGATTTGGAAAAATATTGGTAAACATTTGGGTTAGGACCCAACTTTGAAGTTTATTATTTTTTGGGGGATCAAGGTGACAGCAAGGACATGGATATTCAAACAATCCCTATCTATTTACATGGTGGGCATATGTAGAACATTATTCTTCATTGTCCTGCCAAAAATAGATCGTGTCCCTTGACAACGACGAACATACGAACATATTTTCGTATTTTTTGGGAGCTGAATATGACCAACGCTATGTATCAGAGGTATGCACTTTACTGAGTGACCCAATAGTTAAGTCAGATGTTTGACTTTCTCAAGGCTTTCATAGTACACGCGTACTAAACTGTTTAGTGCAGCAAAGTTCATTGTTATATATTCTACTTATGTAAATCAAATGTAACCGTTAAAACAACAAAATAAGATTTTTTACACTAAATCGACAATGTTCGTTTTTCGTTGTTTTTTTTTTTAATTAGGATGAAATGATCTGAAAAATTCGAACTCAAGATTTGACTAATGTGAATAGGCAATATTTAGTGCAGGTAAAATAAAAATATTCTATAATGCAAAATAAAATACGTTTTTCTTCCTGTAATACATACATCAGTTCTTATTTCTTTGTTCATTATTTCATAAACAAAAAAAGCCATCGTATTTTTCTTGTGTTTTTGTAATTCTGAAATCCAAATTGCTTTACATGATATATTTTTTGTAGCTCATGTGTTGTAATTTTATTTACCATATTTCAAGTATACTCAGTGTTATCTTTATCAAAATAAAAATTGGTTTCATATACTAGAACTAGACCTCTTCATTTTAAAACTTTTTTCTGGCTTCAACTAAAAACATTAAGTGCTGATTCATCAAATGTAGTTTTTACTTCAATAATTCCCTTTAATGTGCTTGTACCAACAACTTAATGAACACTTAAAGAAATTAACAAGTTTATTAAAAATGTTCTCTTTTATGTAATAAGGTTTTTCTTGCTGGTTCTTTAATAAAAGTATTAAACATTCAAATTATATTCTTAGGATTTAGTTCCTAGCTGAAACAGCCTTCTAGAAAAAATGTTCTATTCTGTTTTTAGAATTTCATATTTAACAAACTATTTTTTTTTTTTTTTCATTTTTACAATGTATTAAATACTTGTCTCTGCTCGGTGGCCTCAGCCAATGTGCTTGTTTACAAAACATACAAACAAATAAACATCGTGCATCCAACCCGAATAGCATAATGGTACTTCTGTAGACTTACAATGCTAGAAACCGGTTTTCGATACCCGTAGTGTGCAAAGCACAGGTGGCCCATGATGTAGCTTTGTGCTTAGCTTTATAAACAAAGAAATATTATAACTTTGCATTTTAAGGCTTCTTTTAAACTTCCTACTAACGGTTTTAAGGAGTAAAAACCCGAATCCTCGGCACAACGCATCTTTTTTCACATGTGCGAAATAATTTCCGTCATCTGGCCAAGTAAAACAAACACGTTTTCACAGAACTAAAATTACAATAAACACACGTAACAAAAATAACTATTGGCAGTTATAAGCTGAGTAAGAATACACTGATTCCAGTAAGAATTCTATTGGAAATTACTTGGATGGCAATTAGCTGCAACAAGGAGAAAGAAAAAAAAACAGATTACATTTTCTATTACGACTAAAAGTAAAACCTTTGATGAATTACCAGATAAACTCGTTTCATTTGTGCAGTGTAGAGACGAATCAGAAGAGAAACTCAAAAAAGTAACACTACTCCTATAAAAGAAACCTCAGCAACTAGTAATCACCATTATAAAAGTTAAATATAGTAGATAAGTTTAAATAATCTAAATTACACAAATTTTAACTATAAAAATAGTCGTTACTAAACTTTCATTTTTATCCACAATTTTAGTTTTAATTTCAACAAAGAGGAAATAGATTACGTATATATTTATCTTTAATTTTACGACAAAACTAACATGGTCAGGTGGCTTCAGTAGAGCCATTCGTAATCCGAGGGTCGCGAGTTCGCATCTCCATCACGCCAAACATGCTCGCCCTATCAGCCGTGGGAGCATTATAATATTACGGTCAATCCCACTATTCGTTGGTAAAAGAGTAGCCCAAGAGTTGGTGGTGGGTGGTGATGTCTAGCTGCCAGATAGCCCTCGAGTTCCTTCTAGTATTACACTGCTAAACTTTAAGGGAACACTTTAAATGTTTTATGGTGAAATGGAGGGGCTAGCCCAGATAGCCCTCGAGTAGCTTTGTGCGAAATTCAAAAAGAAACAAAGAAACAGACGAATGAAAAACAATAACAAGGTATTAATAGATTGTCATTCAATTAATTTTTTTTAAAATGCCTTAGAAATCAAATAAAAACACTGTGCTACAAATAAAAACAAGTAATTTAATTTATGTAAACACTGCCAATTAAAATCCTTTAAAATACAATATCATTTAAACTTTGAAATACAGCTTCATTCTAAACCCCTCGCCACCTACCACTTATGTGCAACTGTTTTATGATGTGTGTGTTTTTCTTATCGCAAAGCCACATGGGAGAATCTGCTGAATCGAGTCCCTGATTTTAGCCTTGTAAATCCGTAAACTCACCACTATACTAGCGGGGAACTGTTTTATGATTTTTAACTTGGATGAACCTTAATTTTCAGTAAAATACTTCTGTTAACGCATAGTAATTTTAATATTTTTACTTCAGTCTCGAATATAATCATCGTTATTTAATGAATTAATAATTAATTGCAAATACATTGCTTTTTTATATAATTTATAAAATTTGGAAATCATAGAAAATCAGATCTGATAAAATCTTACTTTTAGACAATCACACTTTGACACCTATTTATCAACAATTCAAATAACAATCAATGAAAATTAAAAACAAAAAAATTTAACCACAAGTTTAATTAATAACGTTTTTACAATCATTATTGTTCATTAGCTTAAATAACTTTCATGTATAAATAATGAAATGATTTTACTTTTCTTTTTCCTTTGAAATAATTAAATTATTTATTTACTGTTAAACCGAAAAGCTGAACAAGGTTCTATGCTCGCTGCGGTATTAAAAACCTATTCTCAGCCTTATTGGCTTTTATGACTTCCTGCTGAGTAACCGTGGGGTCAAAATAATTAAAGATCACAAACATAATTTTAGGATGAACAGAATAATGTTCAATGACCTACAGTTCCATTTCTTTTTTCACCAAGATGAGTTTGACATTAAATTAATCATTGCATATGAAGAAATAATATGGTAACTAACCCATCATCTTGTGGAGGTGGTGGTAGGTCTTTATTAAATCCTGTCTTTCCACACAACCAATACGTGGGCTGTTTTCCTTTGCCCTGAAATGACCATTACAAAAACAAAGACAAATCAAACTTTACATATTTTGATCAAATTCGTTTTTACAACAATATTAAAATACAGTTTATGCTACGACTGCTATCCGCGGAGGTATTTATGTACGGAAAAATGAAACAACTCACATTTATACGAAATGGTAACTTTGATCGTACTAATTCTTTCAAAAATTCAAAGTTCAACTTAGTTTTTACAATGAAAACAATAATGTAATAAGTATTCTACATACGTATTACTCCTGTATTTCTCCACGTAATTTCCTACTCTGCTGCATGTAACGTTGTTATCTCAGTAAATTATTCATTTCAAAATTTTCTTAAGCTTAACATTCTACGTAAATAGGCACGACATGGCCAGGAGAGTTAAGGTGTTCGACTCGTAATCTGAGGGACGCGGGTTCGAATCCCGGTCGCACCGAACATGCTCGCCTTTCAGCCGTGGGGAAATTCAAAAAAAACAAACAAGTTATAATGTTACGGTCAATCCCACTATTCTTCTTTTTTTAATTTGGTAAAATAGTAGCATAAGAAATACACGACAGCAAGAGTTGCAAATTTCTCTACTAAATTGGTGCTTCAGGTGGTGATGACTAGCTGCTGGGAGAAGAAGACGAGTGAGTTTGCTTTCTATACTCTCTCTCTTTCTTTTTTTTTGAATTTATATCACGAATATATAATAGGCTCTTTGGATACACTATTGAGAAAGTAATATATTTTTTCACACCAAAAGTGAGTTTCAACTTTATAAACTTTCTACGTTCGATAAAGTTCTGAATCGAAATAATCCGAATTCAGATATTGCCACTCTTATAGTTATAAGCTTAATAAATGTGTCCCGTCATTAAAAGTATCTTTCGATCGACGATAATCCTATTCGTAACTTCGATAAACATTTATTCAGAGTAAACAGGAAAATTACTCATGGACAAATTACACGTGTTGTTGTGTGTTTTTTTCTAGTTTCGGCAAAATTACAAATTGAGTTCAAAGTGTAGAACTAAAAGACCTATTACCATTTTGTAGGAATATATTAATAAAAAACATATCTAAGATTAAAGATCCTAAAAGAAGACAGTTTTGAATTATATATTTATTACTGGCGACATTTTTAAACCTACAGTCGTCAGGCGTAAAATAACCCAAACTGATATTTGCTCAAAGTCTTCTTGATTTTGAATGATTGACCAGAAGGAAGACAACTAAACAGCAGTACAACAGCCAAATTTTGCGCTACTCTTGTGGAACCGAATAGTGGGATTTGACCAACACCTCAAACTGTCGAATTGGCAATTACTGCTGTTGTGTAGCTGTTTTCCTTTTAAACTATTAGTTCAAAACTAGATAGGACTATGCGCAGGAATTCCTTGTGCATCTTTACTCTAAATTTGAAACAAATTTCGATATTTTTAAGATTGGAAAATTTAAATCCAGATTAAAAAACAAGATCAGTTAGATGGTTTTGTTGTTACTTCACTATTACAACTTTTATTTGATAATATATGACATTTGTGTCATAAAGTGATGAGTTTCGTAAGCCTGCTGTATTAATTTTGTTAGAAATCTAGCTACTAAAATAATGTTCTTGCATATTAAAGGATTACTCAGAATACTGCAAGGTTGCTTACTGTGCTGACAAGAAGAATATGCCTTCCTCCTTTGTTAACATTTTTCAAAATAAGAGCTTTCTTTACCTTCAAGATGATTTCTCCTCTGTGTTGTATAAAATAACCTCCCGCTCGGCGCAGCTTCTTCTCTGTCGTTTTGCTAATGTGCATACGATAAGCTGAAGAAAGACAAATTTATTAATAGTCTGAATGTATTCCAAATTGTGAACACACAACAGCTAATCAAAATCGAGACCAAAAATAAATAAAAATCGACTGATAATGCTGCAATATACATATTTTTGTGTATCTTGACAAATCATTTAGTATTTCTAAAGTCGCAAGCTTTTGTATAACCCACTCCTATTGTGTGACTTATGCATAAAACAAATAAACATATTTCTTGTTTTGTTTTTGGAATTTCGCACAAAGCTACTCGAGGGCTATCTGTGCTAGCAGTCCCTAATTTTGCAGTGTAAGACTAGAGGGAAGGCAGCTAGTCATCACCACCCACCGCCAACTCTTGGGCTACTCTTTTACCAACGAATAGTGGGATTGATCGTCACATTATACGCCCCCACGGCTGGAAGGGCGAGCATGTTTAGCGCGACGCGGGCGCGAACCCGCGAATTACGAGTCGTACGCCTTACGCGCTTGGCTATGCCAGGCCCAACATATTTCTGAAGTACAAGTTCTGTTGTGACTCACGCAACAAACAAATAAACTCACAATTGCAAGGCCCGGCATGGCCAGGTAGTTGAGACACTCGACTCGTAATCAAAGGGTCGCGGATTCGAATCTCCGTCACACCAAACGTGCTTGCCATTACAGCCATGGGGCGTTATAATGTGACGGCCAATCACATTATTCGTCAATAAAAGAGTAGCCCAAGAGTTGGCGGTGAGTGGTGATAACTAGCTGCCTTCCCTCTTGTCTTACACTGCTAAAATAGGGACGGCTAGCGATGAAAGTCCTCGTGTAGCTTTGTGCGAAATTCCAAAAAAACAAACAAAACCAACTTTTTCGAGACCATTTAATTTTTACAATAAATCGACTTATATTTATCAAGCATATGGAGTTTTCCGTGGCCCATTGCTAAACGTCTCTTGTGGCTTGGCGGTGAGTTGAAGGATTTATAATGCTTAAAATCGAGTTTCGATACATGTGGTGGGCACAGCAAGAAAGTTTACTCATAATGTAGCTCGCCCTTACCAACAAACAAAAGTATTGTTCAACTAACGTTTATGTTTCATATCCCAAACAAACCAACTAACAATTACAAAATATTCAAGTAAAAATCACATTGGAGATTAATGTTTTCTTAAACTGAAAAGGTATTTTCAATATATACTTACCTCCTCTCACATTTTCCACCCATTCTCCCCACTTCTAGTGTCATTTATTTTGATCTGACCACTCAGAAAGTGGTTCACAGCTGCAAGTTTAGAGAGTGTTAGTCACAATAGAAGGTGGTATTGCACTCCTCTTTATGGGTGGTTGCTACATGTTAGTATCTCATGTTGACAAAATATGTGGGTAAGTGGGAGTATCAAGGTTACTGGTGAGAAAAATGTTCACTGAAATACGGCAGTATAAGTTGAGAAAATCTTTTTGTGAGAGGAGGTATTTATCAGCAATACATTTTAAGTTTAGGAAAATTTTAACTTTCAAAAGTGAAATACCAATTTGCTAAAATAGAATCTTTTTTTGTTCTTGTTGCACAACATAAAGGAAACTGACCAATCAAAATAATGTGGACTATAATAATTATAAAATTTGCAATTGGGTATCATTTAACAAAAACAAGATAAAAATATTATTATTAATGATATTCTTTAAAATACTTTAAAAAAGTTAATAAAAAGGATTAAAGAATTAATTAGTAGAGAAACACAACTGTGTTTGCAATAAGTTGTTTAGATATACGTAAATCAGTAAAGGTAATTCAGTTTTAGTTATTTTTAAATGTCTGTTCTGGTATAGTCTACTACTATTTTGGAGGTGGGAGCTTTTGACAAGAGGTATTCTGCTAGTATGAAATGCAGTGCATTAAAAGCAAAAATAGTACGTGTGTTTTTACCTCAACTGATATTTCAGCAAATGATGTAATATAGAAAATCAAAAATAAGGACCTATTCTAACTTGTACTTATTTCAAATCATTACCCATGCCTCAATTATTACTGTAAAAATAGTCTAGTGAGGTCCAACAAAGCTAAATACATGAAATATTTAGATTTTTAAGTTAAAGTTTAATTTTTATATTTGGTTCTGAATGTGATATCAAAGCCCCTGGTGGTATTCACAGCAAGTAAAGATTTATACCACAAAATCTGCTCTTGAAATAGTATTTATATCTAACAAATGTTAGAAATTGAATTCGTATATATTTTAATAGAAATGGTTATTGAACTATCAAGATTATAGTTTTTCACTGTATGAGCATGAAATTTCAAACATAAAAACAAAGATTTACTTTTATTTTAAAACAAAAGCATGTTGCTACAAAATACTTTTGGTTCATCCACGCTGAAGTAAAGCAGTCAAGTGGGTGTATTGAAACCAACAATGAGCAATGTCATTCTGAGATTTTTTTTTCAATGGTAATAATACTGTTACATTTTAAAATACTTTAAAATGACAATAAACAAAAAAGTAGCAAAGAAGGAATTTTTACAACACTTGAAATTTCACTCAGTTGAATATGTGTAACTATATTGTTATTTTGGTTTGAATTTTTTGAAAATACCGTTTAAAATCTGCTACTATTACAGAGATAACTGTTATCAAAGCATAACTTGTTTTGTAAAGGGACAGGCCATTCAAAGTTTGTCCAAAAGGAATGAATGAGCTGGGTAATGTATTTGTTTCCTGTGTTTTGGAATGTTTCCAATTTGTTGACGTTGCTCACATCAAATGCAGATGGACCTTTACTGTGAGATGTAGTTGATAAAACTATTTTTCTTGCTCATAAAATTAAAGATTAAACAATGTTTGAAGCACTGACATATTAACAGATTATTGAAATGTTGAAAACTTGTCAGATAACTATATATGTATCAAGAGTGCTCATTGTTTCTCTTTAACAGAAATCAAAAGTTTTCAGTTGTGTTTGAAGATTGAACTACCTTTCATTATCATTAATTAGATTCTGTTAATTTAAAGTTATTAGAACCTTTAAAAGCAATTTCTTGTGACTGTTAGTAATCGTAGTAACAAAATAGGTGATAGCTTCACTTAGAAGCAACCAAAAAATCTGGGTTCAGAACATTCAATTTTCTTGTACATGAATAGAATAAATTTTTACAAATCATTTGTGTTGTAATTTACCATAGTGTTTTGAGTTTCTTTATTAATATGATTTTGTTAGTATTACAATGAAATCTAACAATCAAGGTAATCATTTTGCCATATAACAATGTTGCTGTTCTCTCAGTATATTCAAAGCTGGAGTTTATTGTACCATACTTTTAGGCTATTACTCTGGACAAGTGGCCAGTTGTTACCATGTAGATACAATGATTAAGAAATTAACAGTTTTCAATATCAAAATCTATCTTCCAAACCTCTTAGTAATTGAAAAAAAAAAAATAGTTTTCTTTGTACAAAATTTTACTTGTATGATTTATTATCAAGTTTTCCTAGGTACATATTTCTAATTTTAAAGAAATGGATAATAATGGTGTGCATATTGGATAGAACAAAGGATAAGACATGATCAAGTCTTGTTAATTTACATGAGTTTTTCCTTTATATCTGTGTTTGGTTTAAGTATCTCAACCAAACAACAAATATTGAAGGATTTTTTTTTTTTTTATCTTCTGGTAGATTCTTAACATTAACAGTGAGAATGATCACTGTAGTATGGCAGAATGTCATCTCCTTTTTGAATGGGCAGAAAATCTATTAAACAGAAAATTCACGTCTCTTAAAGAATTGGCTTACTTTCTTGTGGAAAATATGTATGTAGAGAACCAGTGAGTTGCAGCATTTACCATTCTGTCTTCAGGCTTTGAAATTGACTCTGAGAAAGGTAAATGTTTTCATTTCTAATTTGTTGTTTTTGACTATTTGTTTTTGTTTTTTAATCTTCTAAACTTTCATATCTGATGTAGTACTCTTAATCATCTTCTAGTGTTTTGGTGATCTTTCTTAGCTGTAAGTAAATATCTTCTATTTGGTTATTTTGTAATGGGCATAACGTATTTGACTTAATTCCAATATTGTAAAAATATAAAAGCTAAATGGCAAGGTGAGGGTATTATTCTAACAACATTAATGCAATCCCATTGATTTCATATTACAGATGATAAGAAATTAAGATAAAAAAAAGTTATTACCTGGAGTTGTTTTTAATATTAAATAGCTGATAAATATGTTCATCTAAATATATCTAGTAGCATGATTGACAAAGTAATAGATAGTAAAACTTGTTTTATTTGTTTTTTCATGAAAATGTGTTTAAACTCAGAATTACTTTAATGTAATGTGTATGTATAAATGGATGATCTAATTGAAAAATAAGGAAAGTACAAGGTACAATGCATAATATACTGTACAAGAAGAAAAATATTCAGTAATTCCACTTATTTCAGAATGAGTGCAAAATAATATAAGAAGTAAAATTTGAGCTTTGAACTGTTAAACTTGGAAACATTCTCTGTCTCTTCATCCCTTTTCATTTTCTTCTCATAGGTCAAATTGGGATACTGAAACATGTGCCTGAAAGTCATAAAAAAGAAATACAAATGCATCTTCAGAGGAAGCTGCACAAAAAAAAAGTGATTAAAGAACAGAAAAGAAAACTTGATAAGCAACAGGCTGTTATTTTCAAAACACAATTTTTGAAGAACTTATTAGGCAAGAAAACACCAGAAATTAACACAAAGTTAAAATCCAAGTTACTTTCAAACATTTTAGAGAAACACTGCATACTAAATACATTTACTGATGATGTTTTGGATTCTAGAAACTTAAAGACAGAACAGTTAAAAGCATCAAGTCCTGAATACGTTTACAATGCAAATGATAAAAAGCGAGAAAGACACAAGTTGGAACCATGCACTAAATCTACTAGTGCCAGTGGTATGGCATGGGAAGGAGCATTGTCTGTTGCAGGAACTTCTGAAAATTCTGGTGAGGAACAACCCAAAAGCATATTTGTAAATTCTAGTAGAGATTGCTTTGGGAGTATGCATTGTCCAAATGAATATTCAAGACAAATTAACAAGACAAAATGTTTCTATAACTCAAGCAATGCCCAGTATATTTATTGTGCCTTCTACACTTTGACATTATTTTCAGGTTCAGTCACAGTATCCTGCTGAGCTTTCTGAAAAGTTGAGTGCATTGAAGTATAAAAAAATTCAACCTAAACCAGTGTCTAGAGAAACAAAATTACAGTTTAAAACAAATTTCTCAATACTTAAATATAACGTGCAAAACAAATTTGAAGGCCATAAAAAACAAGATGTGCCTTTAATTTGTTGTCAAAAGCCTCATGGTGTAAAAAAGGTGGTGTGTTATACAAATCAAATACTTCTGAGATTGAAGATTTATGTGATGGTAATCAGAAAACAGATGAGTTGTTTAGAAAACATTATGTAACATTTAGTGAAAATCCTGATTCAGTAACTTCCAAACCAGGTAATTTTAGTTTGTTAATGAAGATGAAATTAGAAAGCATTACATTGTCTTCTTCTGATATACATCTATTAACTTCTGTGTTCAGTATTAGTGATTGTGATGATAATTTAGGATTTGATGACAACACACAGTTAAAGATTCCTGTAGTTTCAGTTAATTCAGCCAACAACACTGATTTAGAATTACATTGTGAATCCAGCTAACAGACAGTTAAATGTCATTTTGATGAAAAGGATATGAATTTGAAAAAATAAAAAAAACCTCATTTAGAATCAGCAAGTGATGAACCAGAAAAGTCAGAGGATGAAAAATGTTTTCCTTGGACAAAATTTAAACTTCATAATTTTTTAAGAAGAAATTATGATGATAGGGATTTGGGTCTAATTGGACTTGGAAGTACTTGTGTATCTGAAAGTGGTAGTCCTCTTTTAAAGCAATTAGACAGTGAGGAGGTAAGTATTCGTGACTTGGAGAGAAATGCACTGATGGAATACATGCAGGAAAATGATTCAGACTTTTAAAATATTGGTTGATCAATCTTCAGCTAGTGCAAAGAATTTTTGAACCCTAAAGAAATCAAGTTGGTATAACTAATTTTTACGTTTAATTTTAGTTTCTCAGTTGCATTGGAAGCATTCACAAACTGAATATGGTCATTTTTTACATTTTTGATGAAATGTAGAATTGCAATTAGTATGTAAAGGTATATTATTTCAAAAAAAGGGTCACAGAATGAAGTCAAGATTTTAACATTTAATTTGCTGTTGTTATCTGTATAAATTTTGTGTATATATATATATTAATTTTCATACTTTGCAGCAATGTAAAAATAACAAAGTATGAATACACCACATACTTGTGTGATATGGTGCACACCTGTCTCATTCTCTGATACAACTGACCTCTTACTAGTAGACAGTTACTCTCATGTATGTTTATTTAACTAAGATACACTCCACTATAATTTCTCTCACTTATGCATTCTATTCCCTGGTAAGAAAGCAGTAGTTCTATGGATTTGCAATGCTATAATCAAGGGTTTGGTTTCCCTTAGTGGACAGAGTGGATAGCTTGATGTGGCTTTCCTATATCCAATTTCCTCCTGCATCTGTCCTGCTAGTAGTACATAGCCCTATTTGTTTTTATTGCATCTATCTATACTATTTCATTCTTTAAAATAACCATCAACTGTGGATGTAGTAAAATGAGTTGAATAACTACCCCAGTGTTGTAAAAGGTGCACTATTTTCTGATTATTTTTTTATTTGAAAAGGCTTACCTAAAACAGTTATAACCCATCAGCTCATTACTGTGAGGTAAACCAAGTTCCTCTTTGTTTTCATTATTTTAACTTTTGAATATTTTCATGAATTTTATGAATTTTGTTTGAACTAAGGTAAATCACTAAAATTCTTTGTGTAGAAAAAAAAAAAAAAAGAATCACATTGTTTTTGGAAAATACCCTCCCCGTACACACACATCCATTCTATAGTGGTGGCTTATATCCCTACTTGTAATAAATATCCCTTTTTTAGGTATTATATGTCATTGGGTACACTTTTACCTTATTGACTAATACTGGGAATAATTTAAATTTATATTATAAGAGTAACATAATCATACTCAGTCTGATGGCTTGTTGCTAAACATTTCCATTGTAACAAGCTTTAAAGAATGGGATAGTCAGTCTTAAACCACACATTTCAACACCATCATCTCTACATGAATGTTGATTTCCAAGAACTTATTTAAGCATATCAAGGGTCTTTACTTGTGAGTGGATATGTGATTGAATAGGATTGCTGTTCTAATTTTTTAACAGTCTTTCTCTTGAAAACAGCCATTGATTTGGCTTGTCAGCTTAAAATCATTGTTTATTATCTTGTTAATGGTACCAGCACATATGACTCTCTTCATTCCAGTGGATTTGTTGGTCTTCACTTTGCAGATAAGGTTGTTGCTTCAAATTGTTTGGGGTATGATTTTGGAAACCACGACTGTTCTAAATACTCTTATGTTTTAGTTTATCTTACTTAATAGAGAGCATTTAACTTTCTGTTGTCCAAAATGTCATTTGCTGATTTTGTTATAAGCCTATTATTTCTCAAAGGTTTGTAACATATCCCTTCAACTATACATATATACCTTCAACCAAATATATAACTGTGTCACTTCTATCTACATAATTCAAGTAGTAGATAATCATTTTATTTATATGTATGTCATTAAGGTGCACTCCTGTCACATTCACTGACATAACCAACTTCCACCAGTATCTCACCCTTAGTACCTCTACCCCTTCATGTACTACTAAGGAATACTCTAGTCTGAGTCACTGATACTGCTAACCAACCTCTACGTTTTCTCAACAGCATGTTTAATATGAACCTTATAGTGAATTCAAAGAGGAGCTAAGTCATTTCAGCTTGTGAATAAACAACTAATTTTCTTATGACTGTCTTACACATGAAATAATTTTTGTTTAAAACAAGATGTCTCCTCTGCATTGAATAAGCTCCAATTTTCCTTAGTCGTCTTTGTTTTCATCATTATAAGCACACACTGTATACTTGTGCCTTTATCATAATATGTTGATTAATTAACACCATCAGTGATATCAAATTAAAGTTAAAACTGTGATTCAAACAAAAACACCTGGGAGTTTTCATTTTCATGTTGTTGTTTTTTTTAAATAAGGTAAAGATGACATTGTGTAAATAAGATTATGACATCAACCTTTCATTACATATTTGTTTGATTCATATAATATGTGAGAACATAAACAGTGTAACATTATTGTATTATATTATAGTGTGTTTTTAGTATTATTAGCAGAACTTTACAACAACATAACATGCATTTATTGGAAAATTCATCATTTGTATGCTATTTTTAATTCATCATTCCTTCATCATAGATAGATTAGTGTTTCATTATTATAGATTATTATTGTTTTTACTCTAATATTTGTACTGGTTAAATATAATATAGTATTTATTATAGTTGGTGCTACAAGGAAAACAAAAGACATGATTTGAGTAGTAGTGAGTGTTTAAGACAATTTGTTATTTTCATTGTGTTGCCACTTTGTTGTTGTTACTCTTTGTGTGGATAATATTGCTAGGCTTAATAACTATCACCAAGATCTCATTATTGAAATGGTTATTTTTCTGTTTATGTTATTAACACATAGATATTGAGGAATGTTTGGTGATTAATATAAGAATTGAACTGCTAGTTTACGTGTTTGATTTTTAAATTATTTTGGCTGTGTGAGTGATAAACTGATCCAAAATGTTTTTAATTATATGTCTTGGAAGCATTTTGTGAAGTTCAAAGTTTATCTTTTTTTGACAATTCATTTTTCAACATGTTTATTATTTGTAATTAAGAAATGTTGGTTTTTAATTCTCATTTGTTTTATTTTCTTATTATGTTTTAATGTTTTAGCTTGAAGTTCTTAAAGATAAGTATTGGGTAGAGACTCCTTAGTTATAACATATTAATGTATTATGAATTGTTAAGAATTTAGATTTCATTGTTTATTGGAAATCACTTGCAACAAAGACTTAAAAATTTGCATGTTTGCAATTATTTTTACAGTTCATTGTTGGTTTCTGTTTTGAAAAACTAAGATAAAAAATCATGAAAACAAACTTTACTCTATTTAAAATTAAAAGCAAAGCTAAAACTAGTTGCATTTCAGAAAGACTTGAAAACTTTGAAATCCTAGTAATGAATAAACAATATTTTATTTTGTTGTTTAGTTAATAAAGTGTAAGTGGTTTTGGGGACTTTAACAAAGATTAATAACTGGTTTATTTAAAAACATTACTCCTGGCTTTAATAGTTATGTACATGATATGCACAGATATCATATTGAAATCTGGTAATTTATTGGAAAAAATTTAATTCTCAGCAATATTTAAAATTCCCCACTTGTGTTTGTGTGTTCTGTATATGTGTTTGTAGTTATGACTGAATTATTTGCAATTATGTTGAAAGGAATGCTTCGTAGCTGTTGTGGTGAATTATGTAAACTTTGCAAAAAGAAAGTGTGAGAAAAATATTATTAATCATTGTCATTATGGTACTGAAACTTAAAACATCTGTAAAGTTTATACAGCAAAGCAGTGTTGAAACTTTAAAAAAGTAATAGTACAATAATTTTACTTTTTTGTTATAGTAGAGCATCAGATAATGTTGTCTTGTTTTTTATATTGATGCACTAGCTTCAAATTTATAAAATTTTCTCACTAGAGGACTATATACTAGAATTAATTAAATAATGGGTGATGAATTCTAAAAATTCACTTGTCTGTTTTTAATAAAGAGCTTTTAAGGCAGTTTGCTTATTAAAAACCTTTTTTTATTTATGTTTTTATTTATTTATGTTTTTGTTTGGTTTTTCCAATGACCAGTCTACATTAACTTTTGCTACAGCCTTTTTGCTATTAAATATATTTTACTGAATGGAAGATTGGAATATGCATGCATTTTATAATTCATGTGCAAATTAAAAAGTAAGCAAAACTTAAGCCTTTTTTTCAAAACAGTAGTTAGCCTCTAGCAAATTTACATTATTGAAAGTGTACATGGTTAATAGTGTTTTATGACACATTGTTTAATACAGATTGATTCGCGATTTGAAAATGTTTTCTGTAAAATATCAGACTTTTTACGTCATTCAGTTTCCAACACACATATAATTTGTAAATTTGATCGCCTTCTATAAGTAATAAATTTGTTGTGAGTGAAGGGTTTTGTGTATATTTTGTTTAATTATGTGACTGCCATAAATCATCCATTGAAATTTATAATAATCTATCAAAGTATATGAATTTCGTCTTACACAATACATACTTTTAACAAGACAAGCTCTATGCTTAAATTTTCTTGGTTTAAGGTTGAATACTTTAAGATTTACTCCATACAATAAAAAATATGATAAAATAAAGATTTTTCAACTTCTACAAACATGAAGCTTTTTTCTAGGAAAGTAAATAAAGATATTGAGCAAACCATGTATTTTTTAAAACTATCTGGTTGATTTGGGCCCTTAGAGAATTTGACGAATGAGAAGTGTGCGTATTAATAGCATTTAACCGCCTGGTGACTTATGTAGTAGTAGTTAGAGGTGGAATGAATAAAGAGAATCTGCTTTGTTTACTCGCCAAAATATTTAGCGTCATTCTAGCAACGACCTTGAAACACCTTATAAAGAAATCCGTGTATTTTGTATTGTTGGCTTATACTATTGTGTTAATTGTGCCAGAGCTGGCCTGAGAAGGACTCGATAAAGTGAAACGTGTCGTTGTCAATACTTGTGATTGCTGTTGAAATACTATTATTATACGCTTATAATTTTTGAAACTCTCCAAAGGACTAAATTACGAATGTGGTGTTAAAAATATAATAAGCCTAACATAATGTCTCATGTTTTACTAGCTTGTAAACAGCGTTGACACCACAACAAATGGAGAGATAGTAAACCAGATTTTTGCGAGTGTGTATTGTTTTGTAAAAATAGTGACCATTCAATTAATAAATGTTTAAGGTCAAACTAAAATGAATATATTTATTGGTTTACAGTAGCATTATGATGTAGTACTAATAATAGAAACTTAAGCTTTTACATGCAAGGGATGCATCAGCTAGCAATAACTTATGAAATTAGAAATAGTACGATTAGTGCTATAAGTAGTGGATCTAGTTGTAATAAGCATATTCTGTTGAGCAATAAATTTCAGCTTTTTTTGGGGACGAGGAACTTTTGAAAGGAAGGAAAACAACAGGGGCAGAGAAGGCAGTGAATGATAAACTACAAATTATAGTTACAAGTGATTCTTAGACAAAGCAAGTAGATAAGTTAGTCTGTTGGGTAAAGTAAGAGCCAACATATGCTACCCAAAGGCACCAGTAAAGGATATAATTGAAAGAGCAAGAGTTGTAGTAAATATCAATGATGCAGTTTTTGTTGTGCACATAAGAACTAATGAAGTAGGTAAAGGAAAGTCAGAGGAGTTGATTGATAAGTACAAGATACTGATAAAGGCCGCATCTAAGTCGTGTCACGTATACTGCCGTTAATTAGTTGTGAGTAAGAAATTATCAGTCGGTCACTAGGGCTGAATGATAGGTTTAAATTAATATGTTAGAATGAGCAACTTGGTTGGCTAGATTTGTGGGATCAGCTTAGTTGGGAAAAGGAGATTTTTGAAACCGATGGTTTACATTTATATATGGTAGGGGCTTGTTTCCAAAGGCTGTTAACACCAACAATGGTGAGGTCCAGGATAAACTAAATGCAAAAAAAAAAAAAAAAATTAAGATGCAGAAAAAAGTTCGGCATAGGAAGTGAGTATAGACGTTTTAAAGGTAGCCTTACTTGTTGTTGTAACGCAGGAAATGTGAGAAACGTGATAAATAAAACTGATGGCTTTATACTGGTGGTAGCAATGGAGGATTTTGATATAATGGGAAAAACTGTAACATGATTAAATGTAGATGATTTTGATGGCAGAAATTTATTTGAAATACGCTCATATAGGTTGTTTTGTAGAGATAGAGTCCAAAAGAGAAGGGGAGGAGTGTCTTTATATGTCAAATATAAGCTACATCCTGTTGAAGTTTAGAATATTAAAAATAAAGCAAGAATATTGAACCCATTTCGGATTTTATTATCGGATATAAAGAGAAGGCTTTTAGTGGGAATTTTTATACACCGCCAGATGGCACTGAGGAAATCAATGAGAAAGAAACTTCACAATGATATTAAGATTTCAGCTGATACTGAGGTTATAATTATGAGTTCTTTTAATTTCAGGCATATACAGTCATGTGAGAAAGGTAGGACACCCTATGAAAGCCTGTGTATTTATTTTTGTAACATTTTTGGATATATAGATATTTAATCTCAATTTCAACAATACTGGGAGATTATAGGAATATAACTAAACAATTAAAACTGAAGAAACGACTTTTCAAGATCTTCTGTAAATGTAATGCTACAAAAATGCATATTCTAACTGAGGAAAAAGTTAGGACACCCTCACATTTATTCTCACTTGAAATGGCTCAACTAACGCAGAGATGTATCACACCAGGTGCACATGATTAGAAGATCGTTACTCAGCATTTTGAATGAGGCTTGCCCTATTTAAACCTTAGACATTTAGTTTGGTGTGCTCCTGACTGTTGAAGTGAGAGTGAGCACCATGGTGAGAGCAAAAGAGCTGTCTGAGGTCTTTTGAAAGAAAATTGTAGCAGCTTATGAATCTGGTAAGGGATTTAAAAAGATTTTGAAATCAACCATTCCACTGTCCGGAAAATACTCAACAAGTGGAGGGCTTTCAAAACAACTGCCAACATGCCCAGGTCTGGTTGTCCAAGCAAGTTCACCCCGAGAGCAGTCCGCAAGACGCTAAAAGTGGTCTCCAAACACCCTAACTTGTCATCACGGGACCTACAACAAGCTCTGGCTATTATTGATGTGAAAGTGCATGCCTCTACAATAGAAAGAGACTGCACAAGTTTAACTTGCATGGGAGATATGCAAGGAGGAAACCTTTGCTCTCTAAGAGAAACATGAAGGCCAGATTGAAGTTTGCCAGAGAGAATGTAGACAAAGACCAGGACTTCTGGAATAGTGTTCTTTGAACAGATTAGTCCAAAACTGAATTATTTGGACACCAGAACAGAGGACATTCCAGGAAAAGAACCTCATACCAACCGTGAAGCAAGAAGGTGGAAGTGTCATGGTTTGGGGGTGTTTTGCTGCAGCAGGACCTGAACAGCTCACAATCATAGAATCCACCATGCATTCAACTGTGTATCAGAGGGTGCTTGAAGAACATGTGAATCCACCTGTAAGAAAATTAAAGCTGAATCAGAACTGGACCCTGCAACATGACAAAGACCCAAAATATACCAGTAAACCCACCAAGGACTGGCTGAAAACTAAGAAATGGAGAGTCCTGGAATGGCCGAGTCAAAGCCCAGATCTTAATCCCATTGAGATGCTGTGGGGTGACTTGAAGCGGACTGTACATGCAAGAAAACCCTCAAACATCTCACAATTGACAGAATTCTGCATTGAGGAGTAGGGCAAACTTTCTTCAGACCGATGTCAGAGACTGGTAGATGGTTACAAGAAGCGTCTCACTGCAGTTATTTCAGCCAAAGGGGGTAACACTAGCTATTAGGGGATAGGGTGTCCTAACTTTTTCCTTAGTTCGAATATGCATTTTTGTAGCATTACATTTACAGAAGATCTTGAAAAGTCGTTTCTTCAGTTTCAATTGTTTAGTTATATTCCTATAATCTCTCAGTATTGTTAAAATTGAGATTAAATATCTATATATCCAAAAATGTTACAAAAATATACAGGCTTTCATACAGTGTCCTAACTTTTTCACATGACTGTAGACTGGGAAATGATAAAGTCAAACCATGTAGGAGAAATGTTTTTGGAAACTGTTCAAGATGGGTTTTTCTGTTAATTCGTCAGGGAACTTCTAGAAACAATGCTATTTTAGATCTATTGTTAACTTCTGATATAGAAATAGTTGATATGGTAGGAAATGGAGAATATCTGGGTACGAGTAATCATTACTCTATGAGACTCGATGTTTTACTGCATGTAGGTATTATGAATAATAAGATTCTGGTTACAAATTTCAAATACAAATCTGAAAAAAATGCGACAAGAATTATCTGTTATGAATTGGACAGCTGGATTATTTGAAGACACTGTTAAATGTAAAAAATTTAAATATAAACATTTTTACAAGGATTCAGGCCCGGCATGGCCAAGCGTGTTAAGGCGTGCGACTTGTAATCCGAGGGTCGCGAGTTCGCATCCCCGTCGCGCCAAATATGCTCGCCCTTTCAGCCGTGGGGGCCTTATAAGGTGACGGTCAGTCCCACTTTTTGTTGGTAAAAGAGTAGCCCAAGAGTTGGCGGTGGGTGGTGATGACTAGCTGCCTTCCCTCTAGTCTTATACTACTAAATTAGGGACGGATAGCACAGATAGCCCTCGAGTAGCTTTGTGCGAATTTCAAAACAAACAAACAAAAATACAAAATTATTTGTTCAGGTTAATAACTTAAAAACGTGGAGGAGATACTATGATAACACAAAAGTCCAAATTTTCACACAATTTATTTACAACATAAGATATTATTACAGTATTTGTTATTACCTTACCTACAATTTTATATAAGGTTTTAGAATTCACTATGTATATACTTAAAACGTGGTATATACTGTGCGATGATCAGGGTGACTTTCTAGGAAGAGGTATTTTTACTACCCACTTTCAACACTATCTCATAATATCCTTCCAAACTGTTTCATGTTGTTAATTAATTGACGGTCATTGGTTGCAAAAGTGTCTTACCTACCAAAATTGTAAGGTTACGATCAAAGTAAGAAGTGAGTATTCTGTATTCAATCTTGGGTTTGTTAGCTTAAGAAGGACACTGAAGTATTGGAAATTGTCAGAGGAGGGCTACTCGGGTTATACAAATATATATGTTTTTTGTGCCAGTTGCTAGAACAGGAACAAGCTACAGTGCACTTCAGAAGGTTCTCTGAGCTCATGCATTGTTTGTACTACTGCAAACATGTGTGACTAGCTGCAGCTGGGACGAGTGATTTCCATGAGAATAAGTTGCATCACGCCGTTGACATTTTGCTAACTTGTCGTAAGAAGGTCTAGGAGATATGTTTGTGCTATGAGGGGATTATACAAAATAAAGACCTGATAAAGTGACCCACTACCTAATGTGAAATATGAAAGCATCTCTTCTTAGTGACAAATTTTCAAGACTTTGCTTAGACATTCTGATTAATGAAGCGGTTGATCAGTTTCAGAGCTATATAGCTTACACACAAACGCCTCTACATTTAAAACAATTTCATCACTCAATAGATGATCCTTCCCAATGTCCTTCACCACACACCACCCCCTGCCTCGTTCACCAGTTGACTAAAATCTAGAGTACAGCTCTAATCATCGATCAGGATAATCAATGACCTTCGATAATACACGAAATGCCTCAAACCATGACAGATAGCATTAATACAGCCATTCGGTTTGCCCAAACCATACAAGTGGAAGAAAGTCACATAGACGTTCCCGACTATTTAACCCCCATCCCACCCCAACCCTCCACAAAAACGTACAACAACATTGCCTTCCCTCTCTTTTCTAGCCCGAATTCCCATCATCCAACCCTTCAAACATGTTTCTGATAAATACTACCGCCAACTCTCAATCATTACCACAAAACGAGATGAATTCTGCACCCAGTCTTTTTTCCGCCACATATCGGCCAGTGAAGACAAATATTCACCTCACGACAGGCCATCTCGAAAACAACACACCGCCTTCAGTTGCTTGTTTGACAAGAGGGATTTCTTCCTTCTTCTTCATCAGTGGGTTTTAATACTATTCATTCTTAAGTGAGAAATGGCCTGATAATTATCTCGACGCTAGCCAGTGAAAATCGGGTTTATCCCCCCCCCACACACACACACACAGACACGCATTTAAATCTTGGCATCAAGCCTATAGGTCCTAGTCTCCTGAAGGACCATAAGTCCGACATCGGCTTTTGATTTATGTTTACTTATAAAATGTGACGTCCGAGGTTTTCTCGCCGATTTTTGCTTGAAATCATCTCCTTGTCGCTCTGTTCTTCAAACTTATCAGTACTTTTTTTCTCACATAGCTATTTCAAACAATTTGTCACCACGACTGGGATGAAGAAAATATATTTTAGAGTGCCCCAAGTTGCGTTTGAAACTAAACTAAGAATTTAGGGTCAAATATTTTAAATCCAAATTAATACCAAATTCTGAATTTGGGACAATAGATTTTTCACAGAGATTTACAGACTTAAATTTTCATAAAATTTCAAAGTTTTTGGTTTTGGAATTTCGCACAAAGCTACTCGAGGGCTATCTGTGCTAGCCGTCCCTAATTTTGCAGTGTAAGACTAGAGGGAAGACAGCTTGTCATCACCACCCACCGCCAACTCTTGGGCTACTCTTTTACCAACGAATAGTGGGATTGACCGTCACGTTATAACGCCCCCACGGCTGGGAGGGCGAGCATGTTTGGCGCGACTCGGGCGCGAACCCGCGACCCTCAGATTACGAGTCGAACGTTTTAACCCACCTGGCCATACCGGGCCAAATTTTTAATTAGACTGTAGCTTTTGACAAATTTAAATCACATAAAAATTTACTATATGTATGTAATTGATAAATCATATTTTAAATTTAACAACATTCACTTTTATAGAGGGGATTGGGAAAGTTAGCAACATTATATTATTATTGCGCTTAACACCGATTGTTTCTTTTTGTTGTTTTTTCTTGTATAATTTTCCTAATTATGTATTTATGTGTTTCAAATATAGTATGGGTGAAAATATTGTTATACACAATATTTTGTAATGTTGTTATTTAATGTTCGTTAAAGAACGTATCACGTTAAAGTCAAGTTGGTTGTAGAGTGTGTGGGGATATATATGAAAAATTGGGAACAATGATAGGATTAGAAATACCGATGAGTTAGTCCACGGGTTAAAGAAACTTGTAGGGAAGCGTAGGGTTAGAGTTGTCTATGAGGTAAAAGTGAATAAATCGTTGTGTTTACAGTTTATGGATATGTGTTAATTATCGCGCATACTGACTGCGAATTGAGTTACTATGTACAAGAAGTTGATTATTACATCTGTATAACAGTAATACTATTGATTATAGTATAATTATAAGCAGTTGGGTGTATATATAGTTAGGATATTCCCAGTGCATTCAGGAACTGTTATCACAGGCATTATCTGCTATGATTTTAAGGTTATAACTACAGGGTGGCCCGTAAGCCCCCACCCATCCATATATCTTATGTATCTGTGTGCTGCCCCTCATTCTCGCTGCATAATATTATGCGACGCCATGTTCTGTGAGACATTTTCCTCAACATCGGCCATATGTCTGTGAAAAAATAAACAAATTTGTAATACATGCGTAATTGAATATAACAAAACAACATATGGATGGGTAGGGACTTAGGGCCACCCTGTAGAACTGACAAAATCTTGTTGATGCTTATTTTATATCATGTTGCTGTAAACATAGGCCTTTCAAAGTCTACAACCCTACAGTTTAAAAAGCTTTTAAGAAGAAAATAAAATTAATCTGTTATTATTATGTGGATTGAACATTGAGTTATTTTCACCAGGTCATTTAAAAAGAACTCTACTCAATGAAAGAACAACTTACAACAATATCATTTCAGATCTCTTACCTTTTGGGCACCTTCCCACAACTAGCTGCAGACAGTTGAGGGCAGTAGCATATGAGATGTTGAAGGTATAAGTGGTCAGTTCCATGCCTGTAATTGATTTTCTATGTTTACTTGTCAGCTTAACATAAGTGTTTGGTTTTTGTCTAATAGATGGGGCATCCCCAATGCATTTGGTAGCTGTTACCACAGGCATTTTCTGCTTTGACTTTAAAGTGACAACTAGAACTGACAATAGAATCTCCACTTTTTATCAGTTTCAGCCACACCTGTCATGCTCCTTTAATGGCCCTTGGGAAGTGATGCAGCCAGCTTTACGTTCAGGTTTTATCCCATGTCACTCCACAGGGATAATTACATGTTCCTGTGCTAACTGTTCTGTTGATGTTTATGGGCCTTTCTTTGAACACTTTGGGAAGTGGCAGTTAAAGGGGGTACTCATATAGTTTTTGTGTGACAGAGTCACATAAACTTTTTATGGGATTTTATTTCAACCAAAGTGATTTGCAGTTAAAATGGGATTGTTGCACATCAAAGAATGTATAATTTATAGTGACTTACAAATTATGTCATGGTTTCTGTGTTTTATGTTGAGTTCAAAATGGTTTGTACACTTCACAATTATGTTTGAGAGGAACTTTATGTTGTATTTGTTTCAGGAAACAGGATGGCTCAAGATGAAGTTATTTCAGATGACTTGAAAATCTACGAAACTGTCAGACTCTTAGCAGAATATTCATGGGTTTATAACTTCTGTGTAACAAAAATATTTACTTCAAATGTTCTTGAAAACATTCCATATGAGGTAGGAACATAAAACTGAAATTTATTGATGTACTGTTTACAGTTAGTTTACTTCTAGGTATTTATTTAAAAACCTTGAAGAAACGTAAAATATTTCAAAGTGTATCTCCTAAATAAAAGAAGAAATACTTCCTCAATTTGTAATTTACACCTTTTAGGGGTGGCCTTAATCATTCTGGAGCCTTAGGCAGAAATCAGTAAATGGGATTCAATAATGGTAAGAAAGCTCAAAATTAGATTAAAAAATCTAGCACTGGCATCCTAGATAATTGCCCAATAGGTAAGACCACTTATGACTCTTCCACAACATATTTCATTAACAACTTGTTGAACAACAGGTTTAAAGCATTATGAAAATAATATAAGTTTCAGATGTGTTTTCTTCCATACTTCTTCTATGTGCACTGCAGATTTAAACTCAAAAGCATTTCAGCTATAACTTGTATAATAAGTGAATATTTTGTTTGTTTATATGTACAGATATATAAACTACAATGTATTTCTCATTTTACATTGCTATTAATCCCCAAATTACTTACTTGTTTTTATACCATTCACTAACAGTGGTGTCCAAATATACTTTTTTATGTTTTTTATGTGTTACAACACTCATTGTAAACTACATTAATAGGTTTTGCAGATTCAGGTAATTTTAAATTTAACCTTGTATTATTTTCCATCATACTGCATATTTTAAGAACAGAGAAATATGCAGTATGATGGAAAATAATAGAAGGTTAAATTTAAAATTTATTTCTCTCAGTTCTTAAAATATGCATACAATACTTTGTTATGAAGTAATTACTTTTTTAGTTTACTCAGTTATTTTTCTCTGTAATAATTTTAGAAATAATTCTTTCTTTTTATTTACACCTAACAGAAGTGTAGATACTTGTTTTGTCTTTAAGTTAAAGGTATGTAGCATAGTTTATGCTATTAATGAAAAGACTCGAGCATTATTAAAGGATTTATTCAGTGGTACACCTTTATGTACAACGGACAGCTTATAGGGTGATTGCTGGTTGAGCAGACTTGCACTCTGCCCACTTTAGTGACACTTTAGCACCAAACAAAAGATTCATTTAAGAATAATGTTTTCTCTACCACCTCTGCTGAGTGAAGAGTTTCCCAGGCTTAGCATGGATGTGATCTTGCACTAAGCACTGCCCCACTAGTGAATGTTGTGCTTCATGGATTTTCTCTTTGACTATGTTTTCAGAAAGAAGTTTCTCTGTAATTTTTTTTATTTGCTCTGGCTTCTCCATGATTTTCATTGTGGAATTCTAGTTGTTTGTTATACAGAGATGTTAATAGCATTTCTGAAATTACCATTTTCCTTACCTGAAAAAGTATTTCATTTAGATACTCACTTTACACAACATCCCATCTCTCTTCCTTATGTCTGATGAACTCAGCTTGCTTTGTCGTGAATGATCCTTTGTTGAAATGCTAGTGCCCACAAGAGTTACTGAGCTTGAGGATATGAAAGGCTATAGTTTAATGATGGTTACATCTTAGACTGGTGCACTTTTCAATAACATAGTGATAAGGGTTTTGTTCAAGGCATATAGAATGCACAGAAAATTGTAACAGCAGTGTGTAAAGTAAATGTAACATACAATAATTTCTTGTATTTTCAGTCAGTGTAAATTAAGATTGTAGAGAGATGTGACATTAAAGATAGCATTTTCAGCAAAAACTATTTTACCACTGCAGTAGTTGTAATAAACTTTTTAAGCTTTACCAAAAATATAGTTTGGTACAGATTTATCTTTCCTTTTAAATATTAAATGAAAACTACAATAATGCATCTTTTAACATCATGCAACCCAACTCAAACACTAACCAATATTATACTTCGGTTTACGTTCACTGCAACATACCCACAGTTACACTAGTGATGGCATTCATTATCTTCTTCTTTAGCTACGTGATATTTGTTATAGGCATGTGATACATGATATCCTTAACATATCCCCAAAGAAAGAAGTCTGGGAATGTGGAGACCACAGAATTAGCATATCCTGACTAATCCATCACTTTAAATATCTGATCTAGGAAGCATCTGACTAACAAACTCCAGTGAAGTGGAGCACTATTCTGTTGAAAGATTATCCATAGTTACGTTTCCTGTTTTTTTGTGACTAAAAATTGTTCCAGCGTGTCAAGATACATGCTTCTGGTAACTGTACTCTCAGTAAAAAAAGAGAGGACCAGCAATCCTGTCATACATTACAAAATACCACACATGCCTTTGGGCTATCATGTGCAATTCTGATGGTGTTACGAGAGTTTTGTGAGCCCCAGATATGGACATTATGATGAATCACTTTATCCAAGGTATGGAACATAACCTCATCACTAAATAATAAATAAACTGGAAATGTGTTGTCTTCATACCTGTGATCAAGAAGGTTCACTGCAATTGGAGTGCAAGACAGTTGCAGTGTCTGTACCAATTTAAGTTTGGAGGCATGTGGATGTTGCTTATGGATGATGTGGAACATAGATGTGTTTGTCATGTTAAGTTCTTGTGAAGCTGACCAAAACAGTTTTTGTGAGCTGTGCTTAAATAATTTGTCTATCTGTTCAATAAGTTCATTACTAAGAGAGGACTTTTTATTCTCTAGTTAATGTAACACACTGCCTGCCTCTAAAAACTTTTTTCCCCATTCCCTTGTGGTTGGTTTCAATAGCAGTTATATTCTGTATTGATATTTGTAATTATGTTGCACCACAGTCACTGACTTTGTGTCTGCAATCCAGATGTGTTATTAAGCCTTTTCTTGCATAATAGCCATTTTATAGGGTAACATTGCTCACTGAAGTAAAAAACAAAAAAATATGACAATAAAACGTGCTTGAATTGGGCTACAAGATGTTGAAAATTGTGTGTTTGTACTTCTTTTGTCAGTTAATTATTAAATTTTACAATACGAGAGATAATTTTGAACTACCCTGTGTAATTATCAAGCAGAATTTTAGATTCATTCCTAAGAAAATGATTTAATACTTCTGTATGTAAAAAAATTCAATAAGCAAGTGATGCTGTTACCAATGGCTTTTAAATAACAAAATATAAATTTGATGTTTGTTTGTTTTTTAACTGATTGGAATTTGGAATAATGAACAAAAGATAATATCTGATATATTTTCTTTTTTGGTAACACTTAATAGAATGGAACTTGCAGAAGTTGTACATGCATTTTAATTCTTTAGGTAATAGAAAAGTCTTAGAATATTTTCTTTTGTTTAAACAACAGCTGAAACATGTTCAAAAAGGTTTTCTTATCATATAAAGGACTTTACTGATCACCAAGATAAGCTTATCACAGAAGCTTAAAATGTACTTTGTATGTGTGAAACTTCTGTATAACACGTAAAAGTCACATAATGAAAAAAACTTGTTAAACAGATATAGAGTTTAATATATATATTAAGTTACCAGAATATTAACCTGGGTGTACAGGGTTAACAAGCATGAAGGTGAATTCAAGTTATTGTAAAAAAATAATGATAATAATTCTCTGTTCTTTCATGAAGGACATGAAGTGGCCTTGTGAGGAGCAAAAGTAATACTAATGATTATAAAAGTGACTAAGACAAGTGTGACACCCTCACATGAACATCAGCATTTGATGATTAAAGGGTAATAGAGTAATAAAACTATATTTTGTATTGTATTCAACAGAACTACACAATGTATTCAGTATTTTATTGTGTTTTATATATTCTCTTTCTTAATATAGTGGAAGGCTCATCTTCAGGATCTCAGGTTTGAAGAAATGAACAAAGTTCCATTTGGTTTTATTAAGGTAAGGCTTTTGTGTAAGCATATATACATAAACTACATAATTTGTACTTAAACACACACTGTTATGCCAAAGAAGCCTATTGTTCCAGTGATTCAGGTAGTACAGTATATGTTTAATATAAGATAAATTACTTTCAGTCTATGTTGGTTTGCATTTTTAAAAAATCTGTCAATTTGTTTTCTTATCAGATTTGATGTAATTAATGAAATTGCCAGTGAACTTGTCATCAGTGTATAAATGATAAATTTGCACATTTTTTCATATAAACCAATGTATAAGGTCTTGGAAATGTATAACCAAAAGGTTGCATGATGGGAAAATTATAAAACATTCTGCACATATATAACAACTTGAGAATGTTTAGTCTATAACATTAAACCTTTGGGTTTATTAAAGATATGTATATACTGTATATGATGTTTTTTATGTTAATTTGATATGAAGTTTGTTACCATGGAGTTTAGCTTTGTTAGAACACAACACTATAGTGAACATGGTTAATATGGTGTAATACTACCTATGTACATTAATTTGTTTTTAAGAAGGAAATAAATATATTAATTTAACAAGGGTAGAATAGAACATCATTTTCTGAGCACTTCTGATTTTAACTCAAAATTACTGGTGTTAAGTGTTCTTCAATATAATAAAAATCAAATTTGTGAAAAGTGAAAAAACTTTATACTGCAATTGGTCCTAGGATCATAAAGAAAGAAAAGTAATCTTGCTGCTATATTTATCCTTCTGTAGACATTTTAATGTAAAATTAAAACATCTGAACAGCTGTCATAGTGAAACTTAACATGCATTCACATCTATCGAATTGGAATGTATGCAGCTAACTTCATGCTAAGTGGTCAGCCATTGTATTAGCTATAGGTTTTTGTAGATATTTGTTACGAGGATCCTAGTTCTAATGGCTGTCAGTACTCGCAGTGTCAGATGGCAAACTGAAACCATAGATATGTCATCAGTTTTAAGAGCTTCATTAGCCATAAAATCCCAATGAAATGTTTAAGACTTTGTCAATATTTGCTCAGGGAGGTTTGATTTCTGTTGTTGTTTGGCAAATCGGTAACTACTACTTTTTGAGTCAAATTATCAGTTTTGTCAGAGATTCTCATTTGTGGTTTTACAGTAAAATTAAACAATTGTCATGCATGTGTTGTATTTACATGGCCATCTTACTGTATCTGAAATGTAAGCTATTTTATTTTGGTATAAAAGCTCCTTTTGTTTTTTATTAAATGCAAAATTACATAAACCTGTGTAACATTGTAATAACAAGCACTTAGCAAAATAAATGAAAATGGTTTTAGAATAGTTACAAAAGAATGATCATTACAAATACTTTATGAAAGTTTGAAAAGCCTTCCTTCTTCTGTTATTGTTGTTGAAATTACTTTTAAGTGTTGTTGACATAATGCATCATATTTAAAGCCATTAGTACTGATTGTAATAATTGGGGTGGTACTAATATTGATGGGAAGGGTTGTTCCACAGAGCATGTGCTCTCAAATCACAACCTTCCTGGGTCTTATACATATTTTCCTTATTTTCCTGCATCTAGTCAGCCTTTTACTGCCATTGATTTATATCTGCTTTTTCATTTTTCTCTCACTTTACTTGGAGAGTTGACAGTAACCCACAGGCCAGTGACAATATATCTATCATTATGAGGGAAATTGTCAGTGGTCAGTGCCACCTGATACATTTGCCTTGATGGAAGCTGGACCAGGCCAACTGATCCTCTTTCAGTGCTCTTTTAGAACTTGATCCTGCTGTCATCTGTCTGCATGGGAACAGGGACTGAATGTGTTGTTGAGATACTTGCTCAATCTATTCCTAAGACCTCAACACACTTTCCTCACCCATGGTGGAGTTCTGCTTGCTGGGAGGTATGGAAGGCTTAGAAACATGCCAGGGATGCCTTCCAATGGTATCCCTCTCTTTGTAACCATATCCTTTATCAGCTCAGCAAGTTGGGCATCAAAGCCAAAAGGAATCTTGAATTAAGTTCCTATCAAAATATGGAATGGGGAAACAACATAGTTTTTTTGTTGTTTTTTTTTTCTCAAAACCCAGGGAGTGCTGACTTGTTAATTATAAAGGTATGCATAATAATGTTTCCTGTACATAGAGTTGTTTCAGACTTAACTTATAGCTTGTCTGTTGATATTTAGTTTTTAACTACACATGTTTTTAAGCTTTATTTACTTTTTCTTTTAATAAATAATGTTAAAAAAAAGCACATAAATTATTAAAATGACAAATCAGCTGACAAAAAAATTACATGCTTGTCTATTTCTTGCATACTGTATACGCTTGCACTTTTATGGTGAGTTAATTTTTCATTTCTAGAGTGATTGGCCACAGAGTTTGCAGTCGTTTGTTAAGACTTGTCTCACTATGGCAGAGGCAAGATTTATGACTCATAGGGTCAACATCAATCCCAGTGTAAATGTCACAATACCACCATCCATCCAACGAGGAATGGCTCCCAAAAAAATACATGAAGTAAACCAACTGGCAGAGTTGTTAGGCATAATTTGTAAGGAGGTGTGTTGCAACAGAGTTGTGGATGTTGGCTCAGGCCTGGTAAGGAAATTGAAAATATCCATCAATCATTGATCATTGTGGGTATGCATGTGTTGTTTTTTCTAATAAAAATTAGGCTAAATGTCAATCACAGGATGTAATACTTAACAAACACCATTAATTTTAGATGTAAAAGTTTTTAGAAAAAATGTTGTTTTTACATACTTAAATGCTGAAGATACTTTATCTTAATTTTAAGTTTTCATTAAATCTTAATTAATTGTGTAATTACTAATATATATATATAAAATATAGATAGACAGATCCATATATCCATCTCAGTAAAACCACATAGTGGTTCTTTTATAACTGTGATTCCAATATTTAGATTCTTACAATAATACAGTTTGTGAGTTTTAACTGAAAATGGTATTTTTTCTTGTAATATTATCTACTCAAATCAAAACCATTCTTATGGGATGTTTATTTTACAACTTTAATTTTACAATTTAATTTTCAAATAATTATGTATGTTCAGCTTTTTGGGAGCCTTTTTCTTTCTGAATTATGAATTTATAACTTTTTGTCACTTCCACTTTGCCATAGTACAGGACAATTAGTTATTCTGAATAAATAACAACAATGAAGTCTGGTTCCTCTTTATAAGTCAAGGACATGATAGCTATTTTTCAATGGGAGATTAAGTTCTTCATGTGGTCTAAATATTCTTCTAGGCCTAAAACAGATACTCCTCTACTTGTGAATCTAGTTCATGAAAATGAGGATTTTGGCAGCTTTGTCCCATGTCCTGCCTCTGTCAATAATTCAACTACTACTGTCAGTGATGTGTACAGGCTTTCTTCTTTCTTGGATATTATTTCTAAAGTTTTTTATATACTTTCTTTTTCTCCTGTGGCATATGGTTCTTCTTTTTCCTTTCACACTTGATCTCCTCTTCTCACTATTGTGTTCTTCCTTCTCCTGCAAATATTCAGGTTCGTGCTAAACTCTTTTTACCCCAACAGCTTTTTCTGATACTAGCATGTATTATATTCCTTGCCTGATTGATACATGTGCCTTAGCTTTCTTTATCACCCACAATCTGAAATTCTTTCTTCAGGCTTGAGGCTCAGATCCTCTATTTTCCTTTCTCAGGCCTAATTTTATTGCCTTGTACTTACCCTTACTACCATCTTATGCTTTGTTTTCAGGATTCACCTTCATTCTGAGGCAACCTACAGTTCTCTTAAGGGTTTCCCTTATTTTCTTTACTTTAGAGATATCATCTTCCTTTCTTTTTTCACTTGTTATTTGTTTGCCCTGTTGCTTGGATCTGTTGGAGAGGGATGCTCTTCTTGCTCATGTTTGTTTACTTTTCTCTTATCTCAGAAATCTTCATCTGGCCCCTTTCCTCTGGGAATGTATTTTTGATGGAGTTCCTGATCCACTTGTTGAGGCCATGTGCCAATAGTTTTCCTTATCCTCATTTCTTTCCCATTTCTCTCAAGCTCCTTTGTTACCAAATTGCTACTTCTATCCATTTTTCTGTTCACAGACTTTGGTGTCATCAGTCTCTGTGGTGAATATCCTCTTGGCACAGGGACAATAGGGGTCCATTTAGCTCAGCTTGAGGATTCTTGGCTTCCATTTATGGCTGACTGTTAGATGCTAGATGTTTTGTCAGAGAGATTGACTCTTCATTTTACACTCCTCTTTTATCTCCTGTTCCCTTTCCTTCTCTTCTCCAGGATATCCTGTTTCTTGACAGCATATGTTAGAGGCAATCTTAAACTTGTTGGCTAAGGAAGCTATTGAATGAACTTCTCATCCTTTTCCAGGATTTTATTCCCACCTGTTTTTCATTCCCAAGAAAATTGAAGGTTGGAATATCATCATAGATCTTTCACATTTTAATTGGTTTCTTGGAGAGTTTTCTCACCCTGCAATGGTTATTTGTTCTGTAACTTTGGATAATCGAGATGAGCAGCTTATATGCTTATTTTCATATTCCCATCTTCCCTGCATCCAGATTCTAGCTTTGGTGTGTTCATGGGGGTTAGGTTTATCAGTTCAACCCTCTCCCCTTTTGGTCATGCACTGGCACCATACATTTTATTTTGCTCATGAAATTCATGAATGAAATGGATGAATGACATCATTTAAGCTCTGTTCCAACAGGCTTCCAATAATTCTATTCTTCTCCTACTTCAGAAAGCAAGCCCCTCTTGTTTGGGTGGTTGGTTGGTCAAAGTGGAGGAGTGTCATCTTACACTCACTTAATATATGGTTAATTTGTGTATGTTCTGTAATTTGTATCTCAGCTGGACCTGACCTTCTCTGTTTCATTTGAAGGACACAGAGCAATTGATTTCTACTGCTCTATCTGCTTATTCTTTTCTGTATGGGTAGTTCTCTCACTTTTAGGGACTTGGGCTTCCATGGAATCTCTTAGCCCCTTTAGTCATGCTCACATGAAGTGGACTGCATAATAAATGGAACCTCTCTAAGGATCTCTTTTTAAAAGTTCTCTCATGGAGTGGGGCACTTGTTTCAACTCTTTGGAAATTTCAGGTTGATGGTCCCCAGAAGAATTGAATCTTCATTTCAATCTCTTAGGACTCTTAGGGGTTCACTGAGCTGTGGATCATTTTCTAGTTTGGTTGTGAACCACATGGGCAACTGAACTACAGTTTCCTATATCAGTTACAAGGGAATAATCAATTTCCCTCACTCTGTCTCAAAACACTCAACCTTATTTCTTGAGCCCATTTCCTACAAATCTAACTTGTGACTTGTCATGTTTTGGGTATTCTGAATTTTGTTGTGAGGTCCAGCTAGATTTTCCCTATTTTATGGTTCTTTAATTCTTGGGTTCTCAAATGGCTGTGCTTTTGTCTGGGCACCCCTCTCAAAGATGCTTTTGCCACTGACAACAATAACAAACTTTCCCTTTTCTGGTCTCATGTTTGGCATCTAAAGGCTTTGGCAGTGAATACATTTCAGTCAGGACTGGTCCATCGCTTCTATGTGTTTACTTCCTATTTGTCTCTCACCTCATGTCCTCCCTCTCATTTGGCTACCCCTCATAGTCCTTCTTGTGACACTCTGTTGGACAGTTCAAACATGATTTCCTCTATTACAGCTTCTGCAGTCCTCTCCTTCTCTCCCACTCTTCTCTTCTTCAACCTTCTTCTTCTCTTTTCTATCCAGATGTATGGTAATTCAGACCTCATGCATCAGATTTGTCCAGTACCTTGTTATATGTTTCATACTCTCTGCATATGTTGACTACCTTCTTTCCCATTCTGTTCAACAATCCTCATTTTTTGTTTACCGGTAAAATTGGTATACTTTACTTCAAAGTCACTATGTTGTTCTTTCTACCCTTGTCATCCTTTTGTTCCCCCATATCTGAATTCTTCATATGGTTTTTTGACCACGGATTACTGATATTGTATATAGCTCTTTCTACTATTTTTCCATTACCATTGAGTTATTCGTTCCTGGTACTTCCTGTATCATCTTTTCCTTAAAACCTGTTTCCTTCTCCTTTTCACCTGTATTTATCATCATTTTGATATGTATACTCTTGATTCTTCCTGCATTTTTTTTCATCACTCATGTGCTCTTCTCTATTCTGATCATGCTTTTCTCTCTAAAACTTCTGCAGCACATTCACCCCTACTATGTCTCTTCCATCTATTTTTATTTTCTCCAGATTTTGAACACCTGCCTTGTCCCATCTGTCTGGCCCATGGTTATTTGACCTGCACTGCTCCCTTTCATGGTTCCTGATCTCATCTCTATTTCTTGGAATCCTTCTTCTACCCATGACCTTTCTCCTCTTACTCTTACTGAACAACTTCATCACCTCATCCATTTAGTAAATTCTTCTTTGGATAGGGATGCTTGTCGATGCATCCTCACAGTACACAATCTTTGGCTGCTCCCTTCCATTAACTGTTGAAGGAGGTTTTTTGGGCTTGCAGGTGCGTAGTCCTTCATCTTTTGTCACACACTTTGTCTGTCATGTGGCTTTAGCTTCAACAAGCTATATACTACCTCTGGTTGCCATTCTTACTTTTGATGGACCCTCTCATACCTCACAGGATCCCAGTCTGTAGCAAATGGTGCTTAACAAGACTTGCTTTTCAGAAATCTACACAGTGGAGGACTATCAAGGCCTGATATAGCACTCACTCATCAGACAGGATATTCCACTGGACTGCTTGAGGTATCCTCATTATGCTCATTCTCTTAAATAAGGCCTGATTCAGATTGTATCCACTCATGGGATATCTAGGTATCCTCCATACCTAGTTTAGAATATAGCACTAACCTGCTTCAAAAATTAAGGTTTTTATGGCTACCCATTACAAAGTTTTATGGTAATGCAGTGCACTTTCCCACCCCTTTTTCTTCTAGTGGAGCATGGGGAATAATTGCCACTTACCAGTTTCCAGCTGTTGAGGCTGCCTCTTGAGCATGACTGGTTCCATTTAGTAAAAGAAGGTGTTCTGTCCATGTAGTACAGTTCATCCCCATGGCTTACTCTTTTATATAACTTATCCACAAACTTATTTTTTTAAGAATAGTTTTTAAACCTCAGAATAGATTCAAACATTATTTTCAGATATAAAGATAAATTTCATGTTTAAAAAGATTAGTTTAAACGTCTTTTATGTAATTCTAGGTATGTAACTTCAATCACTAGATGGCTTAAAACTTGCAGAAAAGAACATGCAAAATTATTGACTAACAATAAGCCAAACATATGAGGCCATCTGTTTGATAAATGTTATGTATGTTAAACATACTTGATAAGAGGTCACTCTAAAAATTTGTGTGCTTAAAAAAAAAAGAGACCTTACTCTCTCACACTGAGTTTTAATGCATTTTATACATCTAATTTGTGACAGTACTTTGATTAGATCCTGTGTATTGATGAAGATTTTTTTTTAATAATTTAGCAATACCAAAGTCGGAAGACAGTTTTAATTTAAAACATTTGTTAGGTAAAATTTCAGAGTATTAATATTTTGATATAAAGGTTTTTCTAAATGACAGTTTATTGTCTCAAATATTTGAATAAAAATGGATCATTTATTGATTTTGAATTTATTTAAAAATATATTTCTGGTGTTAAATATAAATATTTCTATATATTTCAGGGCTATCTAGGCCAAGTTCTTCATAACAACTTTGGTATTCAGGTTATTGGTATAGAGCGTGAGAAAGCTCTGTGTCTTTCAGCCAAAGAAAGATCTTTGAAAGGTAAAGCAAACTTTCAAGACATTGTATTATACAATGCACATTGCCTATTTGTTCTTTCACCATAATAAATTTTGAGCTATCTGTTTCAATAAATTATGAATGTAGCAAGATTTATAAAGGAATATTGAAGTTGTTTTTAACCCTTCACTTCTAACATATTTTCTCATTCTCCCTGGAGCCAGATTTTTATAACACATTCCCTCTCTCTCATATATATATAATGTGTGTGTGTATAGCATTGTATTCAAGCTAAGAGTAAGGGAAATATATTGCTGACTAATAAAGTCTTGCACTTTACTGTTAGTTATGTTTTAATGATAAATTAATAATATTCTGTAAATTTCCTTTTATTACATACTTGCAACCTTCTGATAGCAAGCCTGTGTTTCAAAACCTTACATGTTTAACGTGGACCCAACGTGGCCAGGTGGTTAAAGTGCTCAATTCATAATCTGAGGGTTGTAGGTTTGAATCCACATCACACCAAACATGCTCGCCCTTTCATTCATAGGCGTGTTACAATGTGATGGTCAACCCCACTATTCATTGATAAAAGAGTAGCCCAAGAGTTGGCAGCAGGTGGTGATGACTAGCTGCCTTCCCTCTAGTCTTACACTAAATTAGGGATGGCTAGCACAGATAGCCCTCATATGGTTTTGTGTGAAATTCAAAAACAAATGCAAATAAAGAAATATATTTAACCCTTTCATTACAGGTTGGGTGGAATCCAACCAGCTTGTAACTACAAAAGTATCCATGAGAGTAACCATACCATGATTTTTTTGGGTTGTTAGTAAACATTACAAGGCTTTTGTACAAAAATTATGAGGTTTTTGAATTATGTATTAAGATATTTTAATTAAGGTTTTATCATAAATCTTTTTTCTTTAGAATGTTGACTGTTTAACTTGCAGAGATTTAAGATTAAAATACTTTTATACATGAGAAAATGTGAAATCTTTTTAACCTCCAGTTAATTATCAAACATGTTTTAGTCCTTAAATGGCAGCCATCATCAACTGATGCTGCTATCTACAACATTTATCTGTTATTTTCACAATTGAATTAGAGTACCTGTATATGTTCAATAGATTTGACCAATCTCATAACCACCGTAAAAAATTAGGAAACAAATATAAATTATGCCTTTTTCTTTCTAGGATGACTACAAATTACAACTCAAACACAAGTGTTTAGTCTAAATAGTTTAAATGCCATAACATTATAAACTTATGTATATTTATTGTTTTTATTACACTGACCAACACTGGCTAACATGTGGCACATGTGCATTCATATTACTGTATCTGATAATATAAAACTGACCGTTAGAAAGTGACCTGTTTTGACTGTGTTTTAGTGTATAAGTATTTTGTAAAGTCACATTTCAGTTATAATAAATTATATATGTACGTACATTATTGCTATTTACAAACAAATTTTTTTTAAATTTACTTTTCTTAAAATAAAGAATGGTAAGTAAAGAATTAAAGCAAACATTTTTCTCTTTTAGTTATGACCTTTGTACTTGGTTGCTAAGCCTTAAGAAATTTTGCATGTGAAGGATGAGAAACAAAATTATTTTTAGGTTATATATATATAGATTTGAATAACAGAAAAAATGAATAAATCACTATATCGTTACCTTAAAATTCCATTATAAGTTATCAAATTTAGTAACTAAACTGTATTTGTGTCTAAAAAAAAAAATATGAAATTTTGAACAGGCTAAAGACACAACTTACTGGTCTTGAAAGAAAGAGACACAACTGTTATCTTGGAAAATGATTGAGAAAACACTTGGTGGATATTCTGAACTTTCAGTTGGTTATTCAAATGTCATATATAGAATTAAGTGTGTATAAAGAACTATTTTCAAAAATAGAAAGATTTGAGTAAGTCCACTGAGTTTGATTCAGTACATGAGTGATATCTCAGCAAATAGAAAAATATAACAGGTTATTATTTTATATTCTAGCTTTTCAGTATTGGTAATTTGAGTTCATAGCTAGAACAAAAGTACAGACTTTGTATTTTGACATCAAAACATCTAATTTGAACCAGTACTGCATTCAACATACCATGAAACACACAAAAATCAATGTTTCAGTGGGTTTTTTTTTAATATTTGCTTTAAAATTTAAAACTGAGTAATGTATAATGTGGAGATTTGAATTATAATATACAATTTGATAGCAAAATTAATGTCATAAATTCATAAAATAGTGGTTCAATAAAATTTTTAATGCAAGTTGACAAACTTGATTATTTCATCTTTGACCCCTCATCCATATGGAAAGGGTTAAAAGTTCAGATGCAGTACTTATCTCTCTCACAAGATTAGGTATTCTCATTCAGTTCTGTCTTCTGTATGCAAACACTTTCTTTTATACATGCCACAAGCCTTCCATTCCCCCCTATTGGAATTGCAAGATTCCAACATGCATCTCATGAAAATAATCATGTGTTACCTCCTCACCAGTAGGAGCATAGTATACTCACTTCTCTACTAAACTATCACTTCTCGTTTGGATTCAGTGGTTGGATTTAGATGTACTGTTTTGTTTGTTTAATGCTTCATGTTTGACTTTTTCTCACAAAGAGGTTGTTTTTAAATTAATTTCCTTTCCTCTGTTAGTATCAGTTATTTCTAGTCACCGTATTTTCTGCACTCAAATTTAGTAAACCCCACTGTGCAATGAATTTCAAAATTGATGTTACCACTTCATAGGGGATAAACCAGCAACTAGCATTTTTTCTGAGACCTCAGGTGTGATCAACCCAACAGTGGATTTATGTGCTTTTATATGCTAGGAGATCAAATGTTACATGGAACAACCTCCAGTTTCATGTGGTGAGTCAGTTCCTTGTTAGCTGGTTCCATGTAGTTGTAACAGTGCAGTTGGAAGGTATTCCATCATTAGTCTACAGTTAGGGTTTTCCTGCTGACTGGGCTACTGTGGCTTGTGTATCAGAATTTCTCACCTGGCTCTTCAACCATGGGTCTTCAGTTTCCTTGCTTTTGAGATATTTAGTGGCCTTATCCCATACCTTTTATTTTTATTTTAACTTCCCCTGTCCTTACCATGCTCATACATTCTTTTTGGATACGTTGCCCTCACAGGTGACCTACACTTCCAGATTGGGATGTTAACTTGGTCTTCCATTCCCTTACTTTATCGCCATCTGAACTGCTTTCCTTGTGTTCCATGTTTCATCTTTCACTTAAAACATATTTTCTTTTATTGCCCTGTGAATTTTGATAGTCAGATGTATTTGCCATTTACATTTCATCTACCGTCTATCACTCTACCTATCTTCTCCTTCATCCAGATCGTTTCTTTTTCCCAAAGACCTCAACAGCTTCTTTTCTCCTGTTTTGTTTCCTTCTATTTCCCATCTTTACCCTTGACCAGATTTGGACAGGCCTCTCTGTCTGGTCAAGGCTTTTTATCATTATATTGTTTGAACTGCTTCCTCACAGGGTACACATTCCCAATATTTTATTTCCTAGCAGTCATCCTCCCTTCATGAATTTTTACCTTCTAGCTTGACCAGTTGGTTCTGTTTTTTGGTTCAATTAACTTGTTCTTCAGTTTCTTCTTCCTCCTGGAATTTCTAACAAGTGTCCTTCCATCAGATTCAACACCTTTCTTTTTCCCTTGCTTCTCATCTTTGTTATTCAATGGGGGAGATTCTGCAATCTGGCATGTGGACCACACTTAGTATGTTCATCTCCCATTATTTCCTTTATATCCCGCTTTTCTTTTCATTGTAGTTTTGTCTACCATCTGTGACCATTTTTCAGGCTTTGGTGCAACTTCAACAAGAAGGTTTTAATTCATACTTTCTTTTCAGGGACCTTTCTGTGGATTTTTTATCCCCCTCTGTGGCAAGTGATACCTGGTTATGTATTCTTCAACTCGAAATCTGCACTTTCCAGCCATGGTAACCCACACTTTCTTTTCTATGGCTTCATACCCTCATCGTTGAGATTGGGTGTTCCACAAGATTCCTTGTAGGTTCATGACTTTGTGATATTTTGTTCCATAACACAACTGTCTCAGACAGTACCACTCATGAACTGCATGGGTAAAGCAGAAGGGGATTGCTACTCATCCCTGCCATGTCTGGAGTGAAGAACTCAGTATGATCTGCTTTATAAAATAGGTTTTGTAGTTACCTGTATTAGGTGATAACGTTCCTCTGGGCTGTCCACCTCATTGTCACCTTCTCTTTTTCAAGTAGAGTGCAGGAGTCCTCACCACTTTCCATTTCCAAGTCACTGGGGTGATTGGCCATGAAAGCACTCTGCTGAAGAAGCTCTACACAATAACCATACAGTTAAGAGTAGAGCAGTGATGACCTGTGGGTGGAGGTGATATGATAGCCTCCTATTTGCAATAACTAATGAAAATGGATTGAAACATCAGAATGCACTTTAACTTTTCAGTTTGGAGCCCTTTTCCTACCATCACATGGATGTCAGTACCCCACAGGCAGGTTAACATACATCTTCACACAGTTTTGGGTTGTCTACTTTCTTCTCTCGATTTCTTTTGCCTATGTTTTGGGTCACAGCAGTGGTGTGTGGAATTGTTCCTGTTTTGTTCATTGCTATTCCTTATCCTCTATTTTTATGGGGATGTCATTGCCATATGAATGGTTCTGGCCTGCTGCATAGTTGGGGAAGTTCACTGCATGAGATAAACATCTTTTTGATACTGGATGTCAAGTTCCCAGATTGATAGCTCAGGGCAAATTTCCTGTTGTATTTCAGAATTAGAATGGTTGTCAATTCTCTGGTTATTCAGTTTGAGATGAAGACAGTATGATCTTCATCCTACCCTCACATCATTGTTGGTACCCTGCAGGCAGGTTTTGGAGGTAGCTGACTTACCAAGTACAGTCCACCATGCCCTAGCTACTCTACAGCTAGAGATACATTCTTTATTTACCCACCTTCCTTGTTGTAAGAATGAGTTACAATATATTTGTAAGGTAATGATTACTTTCTTGCCACATTCTCTCCCACTCAGGTGAACTCTTCTCATTTCCACCCTTATATCTTACTCATTCCACAGTTGGGCAAAGAGTATACATAGCTCAGGAGTGGTGGTGTTTTCCCCTTCTTTGAATCTGAATTTCTCATTTCTAGGAATATCCTTAGGATACTTTGGAGGGGTACGTATGCTTTTCTCTTGCACCAGTCCCTCCTCCTTTTCAGTGTGGAATTCTAATCAGATTCTTGTGAGAGTAGGGAAGTACCATATTGGAAGTTATACTTTTTTAAACTGAAATTGTGTATCTTATAAGTACTTCTCTCCTTTCACACTTCCCACTCTTCCTCCTCACACTTCTTCCATGCTGCTCTCTTCTGTTAAACTTTGAAGTGATTCTTTGGTAGAGGAATGTAGAGGGAGACATGTGAGCATGTCATGCTCCTCTTGATGGTTTGCATGAAAGACTTGTTGGAATTTTGCAATTTGTCACAGGCTTGTGGTATGCATGAAGAAAAAGTTCTTGTATAGGAGGCAGAATTGAATGAGAATAGCTAATCTTGTTAGAGAAGGTAAATGTCTATTGGAAATGCATTTTCAGCATAGGAAAAATATAACTTCTGTGAAAGTTGAACATTTTTGTGTTTCTATGAAATCTGTAAGCATAAATAACAAAGTAACCTTATCTCTTACTGCTTGAATAATTTATATGAGCTTTTTCAGAAACTGGTTAAAAAATAAGTTATAATAAATGGAATAAAAAACAATTTTCTATTAACTCTGCTGTGTTTACCTCATTTTTATGTATGGAACTGTATTTTTTAAATCAGAAGTGTGCATTTCTTAAGGTCTCCTCTTTCTGATGCATAAATGACATAGTTGATATTATGTGTATGAAAACATTATCTTTTTGTGATAACTTGCATTGTTGTCATTTAGTCTGACCATATTTAAAGTTTAGAGGATTTTGCATAAAAATATGATGTGCCAGTTGTACAAATTACATTTTTTATGTAGTATACCAATTCAGTTTGTTTTTTTATAGATCTATATTTATACATACACATACCTGATCATTAGGTGAGTGCAGTTCCAACATGCATCACATAACAATGAAATTAACAGACAACAAAGAAGAGTTTGGAAAGTTATTAGGAAACTTACCGCCTCAAGTTGATTGTGAGTGTAGGAGAAAATCATTCAGCAAGGTGAGAAACTCAGCATTTCAGTAATTGTGCTACAGATCACTGTCAGTTCATTATGATACATCTCTTAAGTTTCAAAATAGGTCTAACATGTACTTGATAGGAGAGTGTAAACACATTCATAACCTTATACGTGTGTATCTGTGAAGAGTAGTATTTGAAGGTATGTGGACTACTTTATGTACTGATAGGATTTGGTAAGTTTTCAATATTCTTAGAAAAAATTAAGATGTGATAAGATATTTTACTTGGTAGAATTGAATTTCACCAACTTCTACAGAAGCTTAAATTTTGAGGTGATTGTTGAAAACCAAAACAACAATTCCTTTGAAGGTTTCAGAGTTAATTTTACTATTTTTTTTTTAGAAAAAATTTGTGGCTATTGCCTGTGTGCAGATTTTGTTTTTGTATCTTTACTGTTTGGAATACTTATCACTTTACAAAATAATAACTTGATGAATGAAAGGTAATTAAATGAAATTTAGATACAGGTGAAGATTGAAATAGAAAGAAGATAAAATACAAGTCAAAAAACAAATAAGGTGATCCAGTTGTTACCTGTTTCTTTATTTGAGGTGAACCTCAAAGTTTGTTTTATTCTGTTTTTTGTTGTTGGTGGCATTATAATGACTTTTAAGAGAAAACCACAATAAACATAATGTTTTCATTGAAATTTTTCAGATGAGTGCCTAATTTTATATTGAACAATTTCAAGTAAATGTTATGTACAGCTTTCAGATGACAGTAATGGGGTGGTGCTTTGTGGTTTACACTGCTGTGGTGATTTGGGGCCTAATCTTATGAAAGAATTTCTTCAGCATCGCCAAATCATTGCAGTAATATGTGTAGGCTGCTGTTACCATTTGATGTCCTCAGATGGTGAGTACTTGTAATAGTAATATCTGTAGGGTACTTTTAAGACTATATCTAAGTTAGTGAACACTTGTAATTTTTTGTAATATAAATGTTACATTTACTTGGTTAATCTGCTAAATGTGAAGCATAATTTATATATATGCTTTTAGTACCTGTTGCAAAGTTATGCAGAAATTTGAACTTCTGATGTACAGTGAAGCTTTTACCATTATGATATAACATATTTTATTTTGGTATCTATTACACTTTTTATCAATGCAATCTGTCTGGTAATGTGGTTTATATACTTTTTAGTGTATTTCAAGCAAAAGCCATACTTTTTATTTTGACCTCTTATTTTCTCTGTTTTTGTGAAATTCTCAAGAAAGCTTGGGTAGAGATAGGTTAGTTTGTTTTTATATATATAATGTTAGGCTGACCATTTTGCTATCAAATACCATCATGTTTATTCTGAATGCATTAACTCTTTCCGTGTGAAGAACCCGTTTCTGTGTGTATCATCAGGTTTTACTGAGTTAAATTCAGAATTTAATTAAACTATTTTATTATCATTGTGCACAAATAAACTTGATGTCAGAACATAGCTACTAAACTAGTTATTAATATTTAATAAGTTTTAAGTTATTAATTTTATAAGGAAATATTTTTAAAAAATTCTTAGTCTCCTCTAGTATGAGAATTGTGACATTTTTTTCTCAAAAGTCTTTGCTCTTCCCTAAATTATTCATCAGCCCTTCAGGAAATATGAAATTTAACATATTTTTTAATAAGTATATAATACTGCTTTTGTTTAATTACATTAAAGTTTGTAAAGTAAACCATCTGATTTCAAAACTACTCCATTTAAAACTGTAAACAACAGAAGTTTTTGAAAACTGACATCTATAATTAATAATAATGTTCTTCAAGTTTAAAATAGGGTAATTAGTAATGTAGAAGCCTCTGCCAAGTTGCAGTTAAATTTTCACTCTCATTATTTCTTGTGACAGAAAGCAGTGGTAAGAGTTGCTTTAAGAATTTTCCCTTAAGTCAGAAATATAAGAAGATTTTTCAGATTGCCAAAAAACATCATCCTGACTGGGAACCTTCACAATACGGACTGAGGTTAGGAGCCCAAGAAACACGTGCTCGGTGGTTCAATGAAACAGAAGAAGATCATCATGGACATACCAAACACCTGGCTTATAGAGCTATTCTTGAAGCTTTCATTGAGAATGGTTAGTTGTTATGTCCACATCTAAATAATGGAAAGTAAGGTAACATCAAAGTTGTATATATGTGTGTGTGTGGCAGGTTTTTTATATTTAACTATTTACATCAGTGGGCTGACTTCCAGAACTTTTAGAACAGAAATAAGTTATTAATCAACACAACTTGCCCATTTTTACATTGTGCACTTTTGCACATTCACTTGGTTCCTTTCAGGCAAGTGACTGGCTACATTTCTGTTTTTCACAAATACTTAAATAGAACATAACCAGGTTAATGGTATCAGTACAGGCTGTGATGTCATTACAACATTCAACATTATGAATATAGAGGGTAAATAAAAGAAAATAAAGACATTTTCTATATGTTTGTCAACTGTATGTCAGGTTGTAGTAGCAAAATCCACTTATTTTAAATATTGGTTCATTCATTGCTTATTTTATAATAGCTCTGGTATTTTTTAAATATACTAAACAGGTAGGAGCTGTCACAACTACATTCATAAAGAAAGCAAATATATAGCTTTCAGATACTAGGTTTGAGGCTAAAGAGTATTTTCCAGTGTTGCAAAAACCTATCCTTGTACTTCAAGTTGAAAAACAATGGTTAATTGTTCATGTGTATAAGAAAGCTTAAACTTAATGTCTAAGAGGTGCATCAAGTTAGTACTGCACAATAAACATGGAATAACAGATGAACAAAAAAAAACTGTGGTATTCTTTAACTTTTGCCTTATGGACATCTTTTTTAGATTTAGTGTGATACTTTTTCTTTAAATTGCTTCCAACTGTGGTTTCAGTATTTTCTGGTACTTTAGTTGTACATATGACTGTGTATGACTAAGATTTGCTCATGTATTACGTATTTTGACCAGCAAGTAATTTAAACTAATGCCCATGGTTGCAGAGACATTATGAAACCTAAAAAGCTCACATTTTGCACTGATTAAAGGAGAGGGTATGAAGTTATATGAGATTATGTTCCTCTGGAAGGTGATGTGGTCATCTTGTCAGTTTAATGTTGTACTATAGCATTTTTAGAAATCAGTTAGTGTAAATAATTTGTATTAATTATTATGAACTATGGATTTTACCTAACACTAACAAGGTGTAACTGCTGTTATGAAATTAATGTGGCTTTTGGTATTATGTTTTTTCTTGCATAACTCTGGAAGACTTTTTGTCAGCACTGTATATGGTTATTGTAAACCATCACCTACTTTTTTTGCTATTAATGTTATATTTTGTGAAATGTTGTATTCATTTTCATTGTAATCAAGTATGTTTTTATGATCATCCATTTAAGATATGCTTCGAAACGTACCTCTACTAAAAATGTATCTCAGAATGGCTGGTATGGGTATTAATACTTTTATTGATAAGGAGAGAACAACGTTTCGACCTTCCTAGGTCATCTTCAGGTTAAGAACCTCCACTTCCACTTACAACTGTTACTTGACTGCTAGGGTTTCTTCTTTGCCTATATAAGCAATAGTGCTTTTTTTTCTTGCTTGCTTCAATCTTTTATACCCTACTCAACTGCCCTAAGAGATAATTATTTTGTGATACTCTCCACCTGTGTCAGTACATTCTTTATCTGGTACTGTATATAAGCATCTCATTCAGATAATATTATCACTTTTTCTTGACAAATGTTTGAATGTTATCTAGTTGATTTAATAACAATGAAAATAATTTAAAATATATTTTTTCTTTCTGTCTTCTGATTGGCAAGACAGTTACACATGCCTGTGAATTTAAACTTCATAAAAGTTGTTGTGGTTTTCATAATGGATTTTCCAAGGTTCAGCTCTGCAGCTTTTGAACATAATATTCATTTTTCTCTATTGTATATGGATCTTTTACAAATTGGGAAGAAAAACTCTTATTTAGATGAACTTATTATTTTGTTTACCACAATAACATTTTTTATTATTATGTTAGTTAATAAAAAATACAAACAAACTGAAGAAAAGGGAAGAACATTGATATCAAATAAATATGCATTCCCAGTTCATCCTGGTTTTTTTTGTGAAATCTGTGTCTCTTAGTCTGAAAACTACATCTTGTGGTTTTTGTTTTATGTATCACATCCGACTAGCACTGATCAGTCATCATGCTGATGTTTCACCACCCCTGATATTTTGATGAAACCTTTTCTCTTGTTCTTCACTGACAGCACCAAGATTTTCAGGAAATAGTCAGAATGTTAGTGTGAGAAATTATCTTTCAACTTGCTCACTAAAACATTCCTTGTACTCTGAGTGAAATTGCTATTATATGTTCAGAATACAGAGTTATGAAGTGCATCATTTGATAGGTGAAACCCTTGATTTTCTATTGGTTATATGTAATACATAATTAAACATAAGAGAGGATGTGATAGGTGGGTGTGGCAGGTAGGGTCTGATTTTATATTGATAACTCTGTAAATTATGGTTTGTCTTAGCAATAAGAACTTTATAGCGAGTAATTTACATTTAATTTCTTACTTCTTTAAGGGGTGGTGGGAAAAGATACAGAAGAAAAGATTCCCACAGAAAATATGTCACATGTCACACTAAGGGAAATTCAGGTGTTTTTTCTGTTGTTGTTGTTTTTTAGTATTCCATTGCAGAATTAGGAACATAAAACTTGTATAATATTAAAATATGGGTTGTTAGCTGATATTTTATGCTACACCAATTGATATAACACAAAAATTAGTTTAATAAAATATTACACACTAAAACTATATCATGCATAGTAAAGAATACCCAGATTGAAAGAGTTAAAGGCAATCCACACTTCTTTTTCAACTTTTCTCATTCCCCTCTAAGTTTCACTTCTAAAAGAGCTGCGAATTACCCACACAGATACTTGAAACAGTTGCCATATTTGACTGAAGCCTTTACAAACTGCTTCATCAAGCCCAGTTTTAGGGTGAAGTGGACTTTCTCTTCGTCAACCAAGCTTTTCACGTTCAATGTTTTTTTATCCTATTATCAGGCTGACACTGCATAACCATTGCTTCTTTATCCAATGCTTGTTCATTATGACACATTTTATTTAAATTACACTTTTTTCGAAAAGCTGTTAGAATAATTTCTCTTACAGAGAGTAATTCTATCAGTAAAGAACTAAACCTTCACTTAAGTAAAATATACAAAATTACCTTACATAAAACTGGTATCAAAGACCATGCTATAAACTTAACAGTTACATTTATATGTAATGTACCAAATTACCATGCTTACAACAGTATAGTAGACCATTGATATGATTATATACATAACAGCTACAAGAATTGTATATAATAAACTGTATTTTATCAGTGTGTAAACTTGGTTACTAGTGTCAACACTTTAAGCACCAATAATTATAGTTATCAAATCATTACAATTCATATCAAAAATAAACCTTAAATAAACTGTAAACAGAAAAACATCATTCTCACATAACAAGGATGTACTATATTTCTGATAATGTGTAGTTAGAAGTACTTAATAATTTTATTGATAAGTTTTGAGCATTTTTCATGAGAAAATAACTGTGAATGAGATATTGGGAAAAAACATACTACAGTTTATTAAAGCTCTCATCATTCTCAAAAGCTACAAGCAATTTTGTCTCTTCACAAGTTTAACAAATTGTAAGTCATTATATATAATAATATAAACTATATTCCACTTTTAGGTTTTAATATTGCAGTGTATTTATGTGGTTTTTGTATTCTCACTTATTTCAACGTCTGCTCTAAAGAAGGTATTGTGTGGAAAAAGAAAAGAAGACGTGTGGCAAGAAAAAACCAATTTTCAACTTTTAGAGATTATGCCTTTGCTATAGCTGATGGCTTTTCTTGTTCAGGTAAGTATAACAAATATTAATATGATTATATTTCATTAGGATCTTATCTTGGTTATTTATAATAATTTTGTTTTTTTTTAAATATATTAAACATTAAAATGCATTTTGTTTTTGAGTTCAAATTAGAACAAATTAAAACTGAGCAAAATATGGAGTTTTAAAAACAATCCACATTATTTGATTAGTTATTGTATAACATATAGGTGCTTAATTAGTTAAAATCAAATTAAAAATATACCATGGCAAGTAGATTAAGCATACAAACATCTTTGGTAGTAATACCCAGGGATAATTTTGGAAACTTAATAATCTAAAGATGTTAATGATGTACATGAGACAAACTGATTGGAAGTGTAGTTAAAACAAATCAAATAAAAAAAAATGCTTAATAACACCATCACAGTTTTATTCTGATATTGGATTAGAATTGAGTTAGAATAATAGACCCAAAAGGTATAAATTTGTTTAAATTACACCTTAACTCTACTACTTTCTGTGCCATTTTATTTTACACATTATTTTAAATAGTGATCAGAAAATAAAACTAGAAAAATGCTTCTTTACTTTAATGTGTAATTAGCATTTCGTGTAGTACTTAATGAGCTATTAGCATATAGTGTTCTGCATTATTTTGAAGTTTTGTATGTAACACTTAACAAGAAGAATAATGTTCATAATATATATACAATTATTAAACAGAATGAAATATACTTCTCTTCTGCTGGTATAGTTAACATTTTATTAAAAGTTCCATGATAAACTCTTCAAAAAAAAAAAGGCAAAATTTGAGACAAATTGTTAACAAGTTTATTTCGGGTAGTTCTGTATGACGTGTGAAACTTTGCACATTTACTGCTGAACATCCAAAGTCTGCAAAGGCGAAGTCCACGCTCACTAGGTGAAGTTTAACGTCACTCAACATCAATAACAAGTATGCCCCCGTGAGCATCAATAACTGCTTGGCATCTCCTGCCCATGGAAGCGATGAGATGACGAATCACATCCTGTGGAATGGCTGTCCACTCAGCCTGCAAAGCTGCTGCAAGCTGAGGTAGAGTCTGCGGTTGAGGTTGTCGCCGTCACAGACGTTGGTCCAACTCGTCCCAAAGATGTTCGATGAGGTTTAAATCTGGTGATTGGAGGGCCAGAGAAGAATGTTGATGTTGTGGTGTCTCAAGAAGACAGTGGTGAGTCGGGCTGTGTGAGGACGGGCGTTGTCATGTTGAAAAACATCGTTGACGTTCACCATGATGGGTTGCACATGGGGCCTAAAAATCTCGTAGACGGTTGCGTACGGTCTGATCGGAAATCCTACGCAGCCCTGGTACGGTTGAGGCAGTAGACGTCGCAGTGGTGGTCGTATCTACGGTCTGATCGGAAATCCTACGCAGCCCTGGTACGGTTGAAGCAGTAGACGTCGCAGTGGTGGTCCTATCCCAAAGATGACGTAACTGGATGTAGCGATCTTGTGCGGGCGTGGTCACACGAGGTCTGCCAGATCGTGGACAGTCACGAGTTGATCCATGTTGTTGGTGATGATTCCATAGCCTTGTGATGGTGCTTGGGTGGACATTCACAGCTCTGGCAACATCTGATCGAGATTCGCCTGCTTCCAAGCGACCAATGGCGTTGTTGCATTGTGCTTTTGTCAGTCTTGGCGTAACTGTATTGCATGTCGGTGGCTTAACACTGAGCTATGGAAACTGAGAACCCATCACTTTTATAGGGATTTTGCACATGTTGCACGTGCAGAACATGCAGATCTCTCAAACAAATTTATTGGACACGAATGTGTTTTGGCAAAAAATCTAATGTTTTCCTCCTTTTTCAAAGTGCACAACTTTTATTGTCATTTTGGTCTGACAATCAGTGCCTTAACACATGTAACATCACATACTCTGAGCTTGAAACGTTAATACATATATTTCTCTTTAAAATAAAAAAAATATCCCTTTTGTGTTTCTTGTTTTGAAGAGTATATGTGGCTAAAGTTCTTTTGGTAATACGAGTATAAAAATATGAAACATTCTATTTGAAAAGTATTCAAATGTATATTAATAAGTAATTGTTTTTAAAGATTTTAAATCACTAGTGCCTAAAACAGTTACAATGTGTTGTGAACACAAGACAGTGGCATGCAAATGGCTATTCAATACAACCAGTCAGTCAAGGAAATCATGAGAAAGTAATGAACCAAAGAAATTATAAAGTTGCTTGTTAAGAAGATCTTTAGTTAATATTAGAACACCACTTTTTTGTGTTGTTTGTCTGTGCTGGTTCTAAGAAAGAACTTGAATTTGTATTTTTTATTTCTTATTAATAAATCACCCCTTTTATTAATAATGTTTTAAAAAACCTGGCTACCATTATAATAACTCGTTGGCCTATTCTGAAGAAAGTTAAAAATAGTTTTATCATGGAAATATTTTATTTGTTTTCAAAAGTAAATAAAACAACCTAAAGTATCTGGATTGAGGTAAAAAAAAGATGCATTCTACTCCTCCCATGTGAAACCTATAGAAAGAAAAAGAAATGTGCATGTATCATCTGGTTAAAAACAGATCATACCTGTAACCCTATAAATAATTCTTTATTTAATGTTCTATGTTTTGAAAAAAATAAGTTTAAGAACTTTTTGTAGATTAAAAATAATGTGTGTATATGTAATGTATTACATCTGATATGTGACTGTATTTTACAAAATAATAGTGAACTAAAGTACAGCCATGACAGGTCACATTGTAAAGGTCAGTTTTATATTCTTTGATAAAGTAACATGAGTACATCTGTGCTGCATCATTGTAACTTTTGTAATGTTAGCTAGGCGTGGTTGAAAGGTCAGCATAATAAAAATAATATGAATAATAATAACGAGAGTTAAACTATTTAGACTTACCATTTGTGTTTTGATCGTCATTCTAAAACAACAAAAAAAAAGCATAATTTATATTAATTTCCTAATTTTGTATGATGGTTATGAGGTTGGTTAAATCTACTGAACCTATACAGAGATTTTATAGGGAAATAACAGAATAAAATGTAATGTTTTGTTTAAAAAAGTTTGATAATTACCTGAAGGTTATAAAGATTTCACATCTAAAATTTGAAATTTTCTGATACATAAAAGTATTTTCAACCTTAAAATGAAAATTACTTTGCATATTTGATAGTTAACTTGTGAAACTAAAAGAAGCATGAGAAAAACTTTGCTTAAAAACTATTAAAATTTAATTAGAAAATCCGATATTCTGTGTGTGAAAGCCATGCAGTGTTTACTGATAATTTTCCTAATTTCATAATCCTACACTTACTAATTTGACAGTTATAGTATGAAAGCTATAACAATTACAAAATGGTTATGAGGTCAGTCTTAGGGACCAAGGTTATGCAGAAAAAATTAAGGGAAAATGAGTTTCTATAAATAAGTTGCATAAGATTCAAATAGTATCCTGTGTATGAGATGAAGAACATTTCACCATTTCAAATAACTTACCACAAGGCATATGATCGTTATCAGAATAAAATGTCATCACAACTTCAGAAGAGGAAAGTTTCTGTAAGTGACATTACTAAACACTGATATCACACAGGAAATGTTCTTATGACAATAATGATAAATTTGTTTTCTTTTTCAGACCAAGAAAGACAACTTCTAGTGGAGAAGTTAGTACTTTCATATGATTTATATAGTTCTAAATTCCCTTTGGTTGAAGCTTTCACAGTAAGTATTCATAATTATTATGTTTTTATTTCAATCCTTACTACAAGTGAGAAGCATTTTGAAAAATACTTAATAGCAATTTTGCTGAGATTCTGTATACATTCAGATGGCAAGTAATTCAACATGTTTTTCTGAACTGTCCAGTATCTTTACCTGTCATTTGCTGTTTATGGAATACCCAAATCTTTTCCTTTCAGTGGTCCAAAATGAGATTCATACAGCATGCTGCCACTTCCTTTCTGAAATAATGTAATTTTTTTATTTAACAAACCACCTGAAGGGAGCTCTGGAACCACAGATGGAAATAATTAATAATACACTTTCATTTAGGGATATACTTTTATGGGTTTGTGTCTTCTTGTAAATAATCCATATCACTGTGTGTCCAATGTTCAGCTTAGCTGTCGATAGGTAATGTTTAGTGCAACAAAGCATTGTCATAACAAAAGAAAATGTTAAGGAACTTATGCTGTTACTATCCCACTAACCAATGTGATCCTGAAAGAGTTTATGGGGTGAACCAGATTTTTCTTTTCTCTTTTTTTAATTACTTACCAAATATAAAACTTTATTGTTCATCTTATTATGTCAAATCAACAAAATATGTTTTTATACTTTTTAATACTCTTGGTTGCTTGCTACTAAGTCTTGAGAGCTCATGATGTTAAAAATTGGGTGGTAAGAACACAGACAGACCATTGTTCAATTTTGTGCTTAGCCAACAACAAACATCTGATTGATGTGCTTAAATTTGTTTAAGGAATTGATAGCACTGGTACATCATCTTTCTTCACATTTAATTGTAAGGAACACAAGTGTAGATATTCAGAGTATGAGTCATTTCTCAACTAATACAGCTTCATTTTCCCAAGAGGGTGGTTGACTTTTAGAATGGATTGCATTCAGATATTGTGGATGCAGTTAGTTAAGAGTACTTAATTAAAAGAAAACTTGATAAATATTTGAAAAATAAGGAGTGGGTTTGAATTATTTTTAAGGTTTAAGATAGGAGAGCCCTGGTGGATGAAAAGGTTCAATCTCCAGGTGTGACAGCAGTAATTTTATTGATTTACAACGTTAAAGTTTTTGGTCTGATTTCCTGTTGTGGACACAGCAGATAGCCCAAAATGCCTTTGTTCCAGAAAAACCAAAAGGTTCTTTGTTGTGCTTTAATATTATGTTATGTAAAATATCAGCAAAGAATTATTCAATCAAGATACATTATATTCATTCGTATGTTTCTTAGGTTAAAAAAATAATCTCCAAATGAAAAAGCAATTTGAAAGAATTTTAAAGTATTCATATTTTAAAAATAAATACAAACAAGTTTAGCATAATTACTGTGCACGACCCATTTTACTTAAATAGAACATCAAGTGTTAATACTAGATAATATTCTTCCCAGTCATAAAGAAACAGATGAACTGTACATACGGTATATAGTACAAAAAATTACTTTAATATACTGTCAGTTTAGTCGCAAAGCACGTTCAATCATTTTAAATTTTCTAGTAACATGTAATTTTTTATATTCTTACTACTGTGTTATGTTAAGGTACTTAACATGTTCCTTCTCACCTAAGGACGAAAATACAAATTTATAAAGTTCAATGAAATTACTGTGATTAATTCCAAATATAAAAGTCTTAGAACAGAGTAATACTACAAGCAAATACTAACTAAAAATAGAAGTTTTTTAAAATTCAAAACAGCCTTTTGTTTACATTAAAAAGGAGGGTGTTTTTACTTTTTGAATATTGCAAGCTTTAAGTATTAAAAAATGTTATAAACAGTTTGATACAATGCAGTTGTGTTAAGTTTTAGTTTGAATATAATTAGTTTTGTGTCTGTTATATTATTGGTGTCAGGTATGACATGAATAAATTTACATTTTTTTATGATCCCTCTGGTAATTGCAATCCCAATTTCACTGAAAGTATATGTCTAACTGCAGAAGGTTTGTACCTTTATAAGTTGTCAGCCTATTGAAGCACTGACTTAAAGAGAAGTATTTTTTAGTTTTCAGAACCACTAATAATTAAATGTAAAAAATATATAGACACAGTGTTACAAAAAGTCAGTTCATCATTTTCAGGAGTAGTTTTATATTTTGATTATTTCAACGCTAGTGTCCTTGTTATATTTTATCACTGGAATGGTAGGTGGTATTTTGCTCACTTGTACGACTTATTGATATTTGTTGTTACAACTGTATGTTTTATTTTTATGCGGTAAACAATATGGGAGGACCATATCTGACCAACTCTTAATCACAGACCAGTCCTTACGGATTTGTACCATATATATGATGTCTGTGCATAAAAACTTCAAATAATTCTTTAGTATAGACAAGATCAAAGCAAGTTTTGTATAGTTTTAATTTTAAGCATGTTAGATTAATCCCCTTACAACACACTAAATAACAAAAACAACTAAAATGAGTAGTTACTTAAATGCTATTATCAACATCAGTTTCTCATTGTACACTGAATTTATATGAAACCTTAAATCATTTCTGAAAATTCTAAAACATTTAAAAAAAACATATCAACATAGCATTTATTTTTAATAAGGAGTTGGAAATGTTCTTAAGATAATTTCACCTAAGAGATTAAAGCTGAAACATTACTGTCGTAGTGTTATGGAACACAAGAATGTATTTCAGTAAATACAACAAAAACAAAATAAACAAAGCGTCAGTCTTAAAACACGTGTATTGTTTCACGTTTCTTTCTGCATATTACCAGTTTTAAGTTGTTGTTTTTATTCTGAACTTTTCAGTACAACTCTAAAAATAACATTAAAATACAGAACATTTTACTAAATCATTGGGTACACTCAATCCTTTTAGCTTTTTAAATAATGTTCTGATGTTGTTTCATTATTAACACAAGTACCAATCAATGAATCTATTGATTGTGCTCTTACTTGCTTTATACAAGAACACAACTCTCTTCAGGAGTTTTCAAATGAATGTTAGTCTTTACAATAACATAAACTGTATTTTATGTGAAATTTTATAATCAGACTGATGTAATAAGTTTAGATGGTCAATTAGAGCCTGTCATAGCTAACATTTTATCTAACGTGTTTGATTACAGTTAAAAATATGGTTATTCTAGAATTACGTTGTTGGTTTTTGTCAGATATGTTGATGACATATTTGATAGCTTTATATCCGAACAAACTGGTTGAACAGTTTAGTATTTTTAAATTCATTACACCCTAATATTAAATTTAGCCATGAGAATGAGGTTGAGTTAGCTTTTCCCACTGCCATGGATAGTATGGTTAACAATGCTTTTAAAATGAAGATATTTAGAAAGGAAACACAAACTAATCTGTACTTGAATTGGTCAGCAGCTCGTCACAAATCAAAACAAATAAGTATACAACTTTATTGGCTGCTGCAAAAACTAATTACAATTCAAAAGAAGAGGTGGATAAGGAAATATATTATCTGGAAATTGTACTGGTGAAGAGGAATAATCTTTCCGTTAGTGTGGTTAAACAGTAGTTACAGAATTACAGGTTGGCAGAGAAAAAAATCTATTCAGATTATTTGGTTTATTTTAATATTTTAATAAATAAATTTTATTTTAGTTATTTTAATAAAAGAATACAAACCTTTAATAAATAAAGTGCAAGGAGTAGGTTTATACTTATTCTGAGCACAAGGTTGTAAGATCAGCAGTCATATGTATTTTATTGTTGTGTTTAGTTATGCCAAGAACCTGATGAGGTGGCAAAACATTGTTTTTAAATTATGTATTTCTTTCTGTGCCATTTTAGTTGTTGTTTTATTTTTACTTCTAAAAATTTAGTATCTGCTTTATGAATATTTAAGGTGTTCCTCACACTACAAAAAGTTAAAAATGAAATTGAAGATTCCACATGAACAGTGGCAAAATGTCATTTTGTTGGGTTTTTTTTTTTTATTATTACAAGAGGGAATTAGGCAACAATTATAAGTACTTGCTATATATCTAACCAGCGGCTAGTTTCTTTAACAAAGTATATGCAAATTTGCAGCAGTGTTATAATGTTTAACAATACTTTTCCCCATTATATATATTCCTAACAAAATTTTATTTCCAGATGTTTCAAGTTCTCTTTCAACCTTTATGGGAATGGCTGGTGGTTCATGATAGAGTCTGTTTTTTGGAAGAAAGTGGTGTAGCAGTTTTTGTACAACCAGTATTTGATGAAGCAATATCTCCTCGCAATTTAGCTATTATAGCAAAAAAGAAAGTGTCATGAAGTGTGAACTCAATGGAAGACCCAAAATGACTACAATTATGAGCAATGTGAAAGGCAGGCATGTTACAGCCACTGAAATTACCAAACTCACCATACATGATCCACAGAGTGTCGAGAGAAGGATGTGGAAGGATTACATTGGTGTGTTGCAAGGAAGAAGCTGTTCACCTCACAAAGAATTAAGAAGAAATGGTCAGTTTGCAGAATTGTATGTTAATAAGTCTGCTATCTATTGCCAAAAATATTTATTCATTGATGAGACAGAAGTGAGCTTCAGCTACCCAGATGGTATAATCTGTGTTTTTCAAAAGCCGGACAAAAAAAAAAAAAAAGCATTGTATTGCATCCACCAACTATCTCAAACATAAAATATAGAGATGGTAAAATTTGGCTAAGTGCTTATGAGGCCAGCATTGGTCAGTCATATTTTGCAGATGACATTGTGGTTCAGTGATTTTGTTGGGTAATTTTAGTAAAGCAAATAATTCCATGTGTTGACTCTATGGTTGTGAATTGATATTTCAGAAGATTGTTGGAAGAGTTCAATGACTTGCTCAACCATCTGATCAAAACCCACTACAACACAAGTGGCAGGAGTTTGATATGAGGGAAAGACAAAGCCACTAGTGCAAAGTTGAGTTGAAACACTTCCTACATGAAATATACATCAAGACAACCACATAGTACAAACTAGAGAATAAAGGAAGCCAAAAGATTATTAAAATGGGACAATAAAACTTTTTTTAAAGGAATGACCAAATAGTTTAATTTATTTTATCTATACAATGTAAGGAAAATGGAATAAATATAAGTAATCATTAAAATCTGTAATGATAATTAATTATTTAGTGCAGCCTACACCAATGCATCATGTGTTTACGTGTATAACACAAGAGAACTTAGAGAGGACTAAATAAAATACTTATCTTGAACTGAAGGTTTCTGTAAGAAGCTGTAGTTATGTTTTTGATTCCATCATAAGTTCTGAATAGACAGATTTCATGTAAGATTGACAGCAGTCCTTATTGACAGTTTAAGTTAGTTCTGGATGTTTATTTCATGTGCACAAGGATTTGTTACTGTGAGGTCACCAAAAACTTTAGGACTGAATATTTAAAACTTGTTAAATAGTTCTGGCATAAATCATGTTAAATCAAAATAATAGTACAGTTTTAAGGTAACTATCCACATCAGTCAAAAATATTAGCCTTTCAAGCATAATAAGATGAATAAATATTGGCAGCATATAACTAAAAACAATTAATGGAATGACAAAAAGCAAGGGTGAAGAAATTTAGGTGAAACAACTGCACAAAATAATTCTTTTCTCAAAGCTTCTAAATAAAATGGATGTATTAGTCTGTAAAGCCCAAAATGATGAATTATTCAAGAACCATATATACTTAATTGCAGCATTCAGCCACATATATTTTGTGACCTTGACACTTCTAATTCTAATTACACTAAAACTGAAAGAAAATCTGCACTTGATAATATGACTGAATTGTGAAAAAATGTGATGAAACAGATGGTGATAGTCTCTGTACCACCAAGTTTATTCACAGAACATAGATTCTGGATTTAAAAAGAAAAAGAAAAAAGCCTATTTTCCTAAGCAAAAGTATTTTACCAATTATCATGTAATGAAAAACATAGCAGAGAAAAAGAGCATTGATGTGAAAGTGTCAAGGCTTTTGAAATATTTCAATAATTTGAATTAGTTTGTACAGTTATTCCTATTTATGTTTTCAATAACTCTTACAGTTCTATGAGCATTTGAATGATAAAGGATGGAGACATTGAGAAAATAGTTATAGTTTTAACCTAGCTTCTCTATAGATGATTGTAAAGATGCTCTGTACTATATCATCATGCATTATCTTGATTATTCTACACTATTGATTTTATGAAAATTCTTAAACACTATATTTATTTGCATTTGTAAAGTAAACAGGTCAAGTGATTGGCCAAGCTCCCTACAAATTATATTCTGGAACATTCTCCAAAAGATGCCACAAAAAAAAAAAGCAAGGATCTTTTCAACTTTCAAAAAGATTATGGATGGCCCTCAAAGAGGCACAAAACTGTCAAATGTTTTTTTTCTTCCAATGGCTATAAAATACTGGAGAAAAAAAATTGTGCAAGTATCCAAAAATATGTTAGACTACTGCATTTAACAGTTTTCAGGAACAGAAGTATTATCTGAAACTGTATCATACGAAATATTATACAACAAATTTATCCTTGGCTCCTAAAAACACAAAGCATAGATGTCAAGTGAAAGAAATACATTATTGTCTGCCAAATCGTTTTCAATTTTTTTGTACTAAAGGTAAGAATTTAAAATCAAAGGTAGTTAGAGATCTATCAGTTACTTAATAATTATTTGATTGACTATAGAACAGTTTGATTTGGAATTAACTGATATTATTTATATACATCCTTGTCCAAATTAATTGAAACAAATGGTCATTTTACAATACTTTCAGCATGGCAGCCAGTGTAGGCTCCCTGGACCTGCTGATTTCCTTTAATAGTCATTTTTTCATACAGACGGCATCATTAGCTGTGTTTTGCAGTATGGTTGACCTATTTTTGGTATACATGACGAACTTTTGAGGAATATTACGTCATTTGAAATTGCATTAGAAAGGCAAGAAGACCAGTCAAAAAACAACTTCTTACCAACTCAATGAAGTAAAAACGGTATCAATAAGGTCTGAAATACAAGAACTGGATGAAAGAACAATGGAGGAAGGTGTTATTTAGTGACAAGACTCATTTCTTCGTACAGGGTCAAAGAGGTCTGCACGTTCACAGATCTCCAGGTGAAAAACTTCAAGAATCTCACATCAATCAGTTCGTAAAACATCCCTTGAAGATGTTTTGGGGCTTTTTCAGCTACTATGGCGTCGGAGGCTTACATATCCTAAAAGGTATGATGCAAGGACCACAGTACATTGAAGTTTTGCAGAGAAAAGTCGTTCCAGAATTACAAGAGATTTCCAGATGGATCTGGCATTTTTCAGCAAGATCTGGCTCCATGCCACACATCAAAACTTGTGAAGAATTTTATGACTACAATGCAAATAAAGGTTCTGGACTGGCCTGGAAACTCTCCAAACTTAAATCCTATTGAAAATCTTTGAGCAATTTGTGAAGAAAGACTTCGGGGAAATGACTGTACTATGAAAGACAAGCTAATTGAGGTACCGTGATCCAAAAATTAGTAAAGATTGCAATCAACTCGTGGACTCGATGCCAAAGCGGATTAATGATCTTCTGAAAAATAAAGGCAGTCATATCATGTATTAATTTGTGAGTAATTTTGGATTCTCAGAAATAAAATGCAAAAAATTGAAAAATCATAATTTTCTGTCTTGTTTCAATTAATTTGTACAAGTGTGTAATTAGCTAATTTTAAAACACAGTTTTGAATCCTTCCATGACTGAAGTTCAAAAGTGAATTGATAGAACAAAATTACTTTTCTTTCAGGTTCTGATGAATATTTATACATTACTTTCTTAAGAAATTGCAAAATTTTAGTACTTCCTAAATTGTTTTAAGTGTCTATCAACATTAATAAAACCTTTAAATTTGCATAAGGACTGGTATTTTTCCATCTTTGGTAAAATCATAGATGACAACACAGTTCATCTCCCACAGTCAACACAGAAAGGGCTTTGTGTTTTTTTCTTTCAAGATACCTGTAGCTACAAAATCCAATTATTTTAATTGTTTAAATTATATATACATTAGTACGGCCATGGATGTTTTGTTCTTTGTTTACCACATCTCAAAATCAGAACTTTTAAAAAATCATTTATAAATAATGTAAATTACTTCCAAATAATTCAGTAATGAATTTGCTTCTCCACCATACAATCATTGCCCCAACTGTAAAGTGCACATCCTCATATTTCTGCCAAAGATATTTTCAACATCCTTCACCTGGTTCTTGAGATGATATAATACTGCTGATATTATTAGCCAATTGCTTTCATTCAATCCCATGTATATGGAAATGGGAGTTCAAGAGTTGAAGCTAATCTTGTTAACTAAAATGTCCAGCTTAATAGGCCATTCTTGGTTTGCTGAAGCAGAGTCACACAAAGAATTAACTGATTCTGTATGAAAGTTCTTATTGTATTTTAGAAAAAGTGCTACTGCATACTTCAGACTGATTCAAACATTTCTTCTTTAAACTCACCATGCTCAAGAACCACCACATCTCCTTCAGAATCACCAAGTCTGCAACAGAATGTTGAAAAAAGAATCCTTCGTTCATTATGAAATACAGGTCATAATTCATTGTTCACCACAACGTTTTTATGGAAATAATACTTTTAGCATGAAACAAGGCATTTAAAATAAGTGAAGATAGAGCTAACAACCTATCAAATGAAACTAAGAGTTCCAAACTGTATGGTTTGTTACTTGTTTATTAATCCACACGTCTCAGGGTCCAACAGATTGCCAGTAAACAGTTAAATTTTTCATTGTGACAAAATTTTGTAGCTTCTTCATGGATGCATACAGTAGTTAAACTATAAGTAAGCTGAGACATAACTCTTATTAGACTAAATTTATTTAAGATTCTCTTCTGACCAGGGTTGAAATTATCAAGAAAAAAACGTAGAGGTACTCAGCTGGGTGAAAATTTTTGAAAAAGAAAAAAAACTGTATAAACATAAAAAACAACAAAGCAGCTTGATTAAATACTGCCCTAAAAAATAGGTTACAGCACTCATTACAAGCAGAAGTCTACCCCTGCTTCTGACAGAATATATTTGTTAATACCAGTAAGCCTTTATAACTTACCAGTAAAGGCACCTTACAATATGCCAGACTTGCCATCCACTTACTTCAAAAGTACTTCTTCTATACATAGAATTAAAAATTACTTTTGATTAGTGTTGGCTTCATTTACTGAGATTCCTCATTCAATTGAAACATCACCTATAGCAGTGAAATTGAAATGTTTGCCAAACTCAAAGTTTACATCCAATTTCTTATTCATATAAACCCAAACTTTAAAGAGCTCACCTGAAATTATGTACTAAATTTCATTACAATTGGTTTAGTTGGTCCCTTACAAGAAGTTGTAATATCAACAGAATTCTTTATATGTATCGCTCATATATATATATATATATATATATATATAATCATATAATAGATTTTAGCAAAAATTATTAATTTTTTATCATAACAACATGCCTTCATCTCAGCTAATATAACATCGTCACTGAAAACAAACGAAACTAATACTTGTACACTTTCCTAATGTATTCTAAACGAAGTTGTAGCAACACAGTTACACATTCTGAAAATCATTTTGGCAGCCAATCATGAAAAATAACCGTTGGCATCGCAGCTACAAATGGGCAATAGGTTAGATACTATCACTACATCAAATTTAATTCTTTTTAATACAGAACACATGATTTCAAACTAAGTGGCTGTGATATTAAACAACAAAAATGTAATGACAAATTCACACCAGACCAGAGTTCTATGTATTACGGATATTGTGTCAGTGGCTTACTTAATTTTTACATTTATAGAAACAGTTTACATTTAGTCTTTTTATTGTACTATATATTCAGTACAACTGATAAAATGTACAATTCATTTTTGCAAACAACCAAAGTTTTCTTCATAAATTAGTAATTTTCCAACTACAATGTGAAAAAAAAGGATAAGAGAAATATCTGTATAAAATGTTACAGTTTAACTGATACATATTTATTCACAACTGACATCTGGAGATCAGTCTTACTCCACTTCTACAGAACTGATTATGCTTTTAATAACATTACAATTCAACTGATAATGTAAAAAAAAAAAAAAAAAAGTTCAGTTGAATCACAACTAGGATGAAGCTTGGGTGACTTAAGTACTGCAAAATAATTTAAGTGCATGTGTGTGTTTTAGGGACAATTTGTACTAAAATATTTTATTTGTTTGATTGCAGATACGCACAATGGGCTACCCATGCTTTGCCCACCATGAGTATCAAAACCCAATTCCTAACTCTGTAGGTTTTCACATACTACTGTGCCACTGAAGAGATGACCTCAATTTACTACAAGGTATATACACAAAACATCATTCCACTGTTTTCTTATACCTCTGCATTTCTGAATTATTTGCCAATCAATGGATTGTTTTCAATAATCATTCAAGTAGAAATGCTACTCTTTTGTTAGTATTATGTTTAGTTTTGTGTTTTGAGAGCTATATTCAAATAACCATTATTACTAATAAATATTTTATATTTATTTATGAAACAAGTGTTTTCACTGCACATTTTTTCAGCTACTGTCTTTACATTACTTTTTCACAGCTGAAGTAACAAACATTTTGGAAATTGAATATATTAAGCAAATTTAGCTTGGTTCAAGTTCAGGTGTCATTAGAGAACTTGACAAACTGGTGAAACCATAGCTGTTTCTACTGGAAAAGATTCAGGGTTTAGTGACGTTATTCAGCATTGTCTGAACTAGAGAACAACAACATATTTACTGTGCAGCTCCAAATCTTGATGTTACTAATGATTCAGATGTAACAGATCAAGTGAAGTCAAGACTGTTAGAGAGTATAAAAAGAAAGAAAATTGAACCACATAACATTTATATCGCTTTAATGAAATATTCCACGACACTAATAAAAATACTGAGAAACACCAACAAAATGTATTTGATGAGATGATGTGCTGAAAAGTTTGTCTCACAACTTCCTTTTGAAACATAACCTTTGTCAGTGTCACTTTAAATATACACAAGATACAATCTTCCAGAAGTTACTATTGTAAAGTAGAATTAGAAAATAAATGACAAACACTGAAAAATTAAAGCATTAATTACCTCATAAACATCTTGTCCCTTCTTTACCCATTTAAGCTTTAGATGTATCACAAACATTAAATAAGGGAGTATATAAAAATAATTAGCTTAAATCATTACTTCATAAAGGTTGTTTCTTGTATCACACTTTTATATCTTCTGAAACCTTTCATTAGTTACTGGACACACACACTCTCACAGTCTGACCTAATTCTGTTGTCACTAGATGCACAGTTCAGTCACAGTATTTTACTATTGTTTTTGCTAATAGATTACATATTTATGTTCAGACACATAACCTTATACATAAGTACTTACTGAGTAAATCCAAAGATTTCTTAAAAAACAATGATATTTTATTCACTTACTTTATACGTCATCACTAAGGAAAAGAGCAGAATTTCATACTTATAAAGGCTGTTTCACTTCCACCAGAATTAGTTTTGATAGAATTTATAAAAATTGACAGTTCAAATATTTGTGGACAACACAAACAAAAACAGAAACACAAAGATAAGACTAAACAGCATGATTGAATTTAAAAAAAAAAATGTAGACAATACTTTATATATGATCTCTATGTGGACAGTGTAGGATCCCAAAGATAATGCAAAAATCTGAAAAACACCATATAGTATTTTTAACTAGTGCTTATTTTTTGTTTTTGACAGGTCCACGTGGTGGTGTTACAGGTCGTCCAGCATTCAAACCTCCATACTGGTACTTGGCTTTTTTCTCAGATGGTTTAAGTATCTGTGAATTTCAGAAAAAAAAAAGAACAGTAAGTAAAAATAATTATGGTCACCACATATATGATTCTGTCTAAGAAATGTTTCTAAGTGCTTGTAACTTAGTGTTATCAATTATCTACTTACAATTGGATCACAAACATTTAACTTGGGAACATGTATTTTTAAAAAACATTAGTTTCAATTGTGCTTTAATTCTAAAGTTTACAGCAATTACTAAACTATGCAGAAAGTGTCTACATAATAAGGTCATGTTTTTGTTTGGACCTTGGTTAGATGAGACCATAAACATAAAATTTTGAAAGCATATTTTTAATGCTGTACCAACCATCATGTTTCTATTCAAAAGTTGTTTTTACCCATTACAACAATGTATGTATCTCAAAATTTGTCATCCAAGTTTTGTCTAGGACTTCAACAATATAAAGCTGATAAAAGTATTGTCAAAACTTTGTTTCAGAGGATCACCAAGCTCTGAGACACAACAGCAACATCATTTTTGCTGATATTAAGTTTTATAAAAGAAAGTACCAATTCATTAATGAACCCCACACAAAAAACTGAGTACCTTTATTTTCTTAGCCTAGTAAATGTTTAAGCACCTTCTTAAAACAATAGTGACTGACATTTCATGCATTTCACAGCATAAACCACATTGGACAGAAGTTTCCAAGTCATTAATTAATTTTGGTTTCATATGAGATTACAGTTCATTAATATCAGTCAATATCCATCAGCAGTGGTTTAACTCAGGAAAAATCACATCTTTCAGTATTAGCTCTTGATATACAAAGGACTGAGTACATTAATTTAATTTTTAACAACAGAAAAATAATCATGTGACAACCACAACCATACAAAGTTACAGTGAAACAGCATGTTCAGAGGTAGTGTTATGCACTGAAATTTGTTTGCTTTTGGGAATCCTTTCCATGTAAATTAGTTAAATCATTACATTGTAAATTTGTGTTTAGACTGGAAATTTTAGCAAGCAAGATATCCAAGAACCATCTCTGCCTGGGAAACCTACAGAAGTTCTGTATACCTAAGTTGACTATGATATATTCAAGTAGCTAGAGAATGAAACTGATATTCATTGACAAAAACATACTGTAGTCAGCACCTATGGGTTATTGTATAATCAAACTGTTAAAGCAGATGCTGGAAAACCTCTGTCTTTATAAATTAGATGGATTATGTAAAGTCTTCAGAGAAGGAGATGTGCTGTGGATATGACAGTCCTAAGACAAACCTTATAATAGAAAGCATATTTTTATAATAGAAACTATGATGCAGGGCTATTGTCAAAATACACATCCATTAGCTAAAGCATAACCAGGCATGGAGACATGGATTATAGCAACATGGTGAGGCTATAAAATCATTTTAATATCAGATATTCAATTTTCATTTTATTTTCTTTTTTTAAGTTAAAAATTAATTAATGAACTTTTGTGAGGAAACTGAAAGCTATAATACAAACCTGGAATGAACACATTAATGTCTCATCAACTGACATCATTCCTCCAGCATTATCAAATTCACCACAATAATTGGGAGCAGAAAACAAGGTAACTAACTGCCTCTTTGCAAAGAATTCATATCCATCTTCTACAACCTAGAAACAGAATTAAAACATTCCATCAGAATGGTGTGCAATTAAAAGATGTGTCACAGGATAATTATCTCGACTTTAAGTACCAAGCAAGTACACAGTTGGCCTAAAAGATTTCAGTTGTTACTTCTATAATAATAATAAAAGAGAGAGAGAATTCATTATTAATAAATTAACTTTATTATGTCATGAAAATGAATGAGTTCTAACACTACTAGAACACACATTTCTATGTCATTTAATCTTAAAGCTTAAAAAATAATAATCCAATTTATAGTGGTAGTACCATTATAAACTGCTTTTCACTATTATTTTTTTAACCCCCTCTTTCTATTTTCACACACATAATCACAGGAAATACACCTACTTTATCCCTAAGTGGACAGCTTTGGTTTTATGTTCATAACACAAATTGTAAACCAAATTACTTCCAAAAATTAAAAAAACAGCTTTATTATTGATGTTAGTCAATACTATTATCACAAGAATGTAATTTGTAATTCAAATATTTATGTAAGTTCTAATTTCAAAAGAACATTTTTAAAAAATTTCATTCAATCTTCACTTTTCCCCCTTTCAATTAGTACAACTCAAAATAACCTCTCAAGTTTCCCTCTTTCAGTTAGTACAACTCAAAATTCCTCCCACGTACAATGTTGGTTATAATCTATGGACAATTTCAAAGTCTAAAATTTGCTAACAGCTCCATTTACTGAAATATAACTTTTCTCAACCAAACAGAAACTCCTCCCATGTGTTCTTAACTTTAAGGTTTCTTTCAAAACATCTTACTTGTTTATAACATAGAAAGAGCTCATCTTACAAGCTAACAATGATCCTCTTGAAATTGAAGGTAAATATACATTAACAAGATGTCATGATTTTGTACCTTAGAATAAAGGAAAAATGTCACTCATAGCACTTAATGTTATATCCTAGTTACATCTTAATTAGAGAGACAAACTTGTTTTTGTACATTTCATTTTAATGATTTATGTTATAGTTATGTTTTACAATGCATATCTGAAATGTAAAATTTTTATATTGACACAGATTTAGAGAAAAAATACTTTAGGAATAGGTAACAAGTGTACAAGTCTGAAGCTGCAAATGTGATTATGTAATGTTTGCTATGTGTCATTGTGCTCTTCAGACATAGAAAACTGAAGATATAAAACAATTACAAGGATGTTCAAAAAAGATCTACAAACATCCAATGTAAACAAATCGTAACACTGCATGCAGAAATAGGCTTAAGTTAACATAAATGTGACGTGTTATAATACAGTACTGTACTGTCTACAAGCTCAGTAATTAAACTACATTACTAATTTAAACTCTATAGAACTAAAGTAGCAAAGCTACATAGTACTGAGCCTTGGTCATAATGTGCCAGTCCTTTTGTTTTGCTGGAAAAAAATTCTTATATATCTACAATCTAGTTTATATATTGTACCCTGTGTAGTCATGCAAGTAAGTCTCTTACTTGTATAGCAGGTAATTTTCAAATGGGTTTAAAATTAGTACAATTTTCAGCTCCTTCCTTGTACAAAAATAAAACTTACTAAAATGCTTAAATCTCAAACCCACTATCACTTTATAGTTCTATTTCCATGAGACTATGAAGCTTGCTTATGCTCAGAACATGTAGCAACAGACATACATTGCTGTTTACATTTATACATGCATTATGAAACTGATAATTTATGTACTGTAGATGTCACACTTAGTTATTTGCTGAAGTGAGTTTATGGTAAGGTTGTTTATGCAATTATTTATGAATCATATGTTGTGTAACACATACCTTCAACTGTTATAAGTTAGTGTTACAACTTTCTGAATTTCTTTTCATTTTAATTGAGTATCATAGTATCAGAACACCTAGTATGACACAGAATGTTCTAGACTTCTATCAGTGTATAAACATACATTGAAATATTATTATTTAGGTCTAGACTGAGTGCTTCCGAGTTTTGCAATAAAGAGAATATAGTGGTAGTTTTAAGTGAAAGTATCACAAACTGTATTGTAATAACAAAGCAGAGAAGAATAATTCATCTTTTCAATAATTTTCTAAAATAATTAAACCAGACAGTGCAGACTTCCAAACAAAAAAGAGAGAGAATCATTTAGAGCTCTGGATACAACTGTGATAACCAGAGTGAAATGACTATTTGTACAAATAAATTTAACAAGTTTTAATATTTTAAAACAAATGGACTGTTGGTGTTTATTGTTGAAATTTATCACCAAATCATCACATCTACATACAGTATAGAATCCAGCCTATGAAACCTGACAGCAACAATATGGTTTTGGGCTTAAAACTACAGTGTCAACAGTAACCACTTCAAGCAATGGGTTCAAGCCAAAAAATGCTAATGCTTCATCAGAAGAACTTAAATCATGTAAAAAATGTTATAGCACAACTGCTTACAGTGTTTAACAATAAAAGCACAATTTTTTTTTACATCATAAGTACACTCTGCTCAACACTCAAGAACTGACTAAAAATAGAGTACAGAAATGTCAAGTACAGAACACTAGCCAAGTTGGAATATCAATACGAAAAATCAAAGTTGGTCATTTTGACCCCACCTTACTAGTTAAGAATTAAAATTATGATTTCTTTTGTGTACAAAATATTTGTAATATTCATTTAAAGCTCAATGTATTTCATGAAGATACATAAAGTAAATTCAAAATTATGGTAAGCATTAATTTTCCAATACAAGATCAATCCATGACAGATGCCATGCATGTAGGATGAAAGCATATGATCTTTGTTCTAACTAACAATTTAAGATTCTTTATAACAACACCTGAAATAAATAAAAGTTCAAGTGAAATTACAAATTTTTTATATGCTTAATTATGGAAATAACCTTTTGTCACTCATTAACTCACAACTTGTTTTGAATAATTTATACAGATGATCAAATGTTTTAATAGTATAATAATCTAACTTAACTAAATAACATGATAACTGCAGGATCTGTCAATGTCATCAAGAGATGACCTCACCACATAAATCAGAGGTAACATGTTAACACGTTTTGTTTATAGAACAGTCAATACTGTATATAAAATCTTGCGATATCAAACAGTAAATTATTTATAACAAATTTTGTAAAATCCTTACTTGATGTGCTCTACAAATTAGATCTAAGTCATGGCGGTTGAGGAATTTGCTCACAACATCAGCACCAAATGTGAAAGAAACTCCTCGATCATTCTCTCCCCATCCATTTACGTCTTTGTCAGGGTCAGACCAGAGAAGATCACATAATAACCCTATTTAAGATATGTTTAATATAACAAATGAGAGGAGGACCAAAATGTTACCCCTTAATATTATTACCTCATTTTCTTGAAAAAAGGCTAAGAAAAACAGAAGCTATTGTCAACTTAATGAATAAAGATAGAATCACAAGATACTTCTGTTAACTAATATTTTGTGCTCTTAAACAACAAAAGTTTCTGTAAATTGAATAATAATGAACAAGGCTTAGAGATTCCATTAAAAGCTACACATTTGAAAATTAATACTAACTGTTAATCACTTATACTCACACACACATGATATTAAACAAAATACCCAAGTACTCTTTTATTCCAATATATAAATAGCTTTCCAATGTTAAAAAAAGTTTTGAAAATTTACCTCACTTTTACAATGCACAATTAAAAACAAATTTGAACATGCAGCTTTTATCTTCAATGACTAGTTTAATATAGATATTCTTTTTAATTTCTTATAAATATTCTGATTTCACATTCTTCTGAGAATACAAAACTTGTTTAATTTCCTTAACGTGTGAAATTATAAACCAGGTTGTTCATGCTATGTGTTTATTTGTTAATAATAATTAAAGTAAAAACAATCATATTAATAAGCAATATACAACATACATACATATAACACAAAAAATAAAATAGATCTTTCTAACAACTGCTTCCTTGTGGTCAGTGGTTAGAAAGCAAAGAAGTCATCATACTAAATCGAATGCACAATGACAACTATGCTTTGACAGAACTTCATAATTACAGGAAAAACAGCCTGTCCTTTGGCTAATGCTGAAACTTCATCTATCATGTAACCATAACACATGATCCTAAAAGAAGTCCTGAATATGGCAGCAAGTTCATTAAAGAACCCCAGCTCTTCAAAAGATCATATGAACATATAAACAGTGACACATTAAAGACATATATTCAAGAAGATAATGAACCTATCCAACAACCACTGTACAGAAATAAAACCCAAAAGTAACACAACAGCCTTAGCCTTTGACTAAACTAAATGAATTCATTATAAAAGGAATATTAAAAAACATTCTCAAACATTAAATTTACCGATTTCTTTCACAAATACATTCCTATTATGAATTATTAAAGATCACATCATGTTATTCAGCACTGAAAAAAAAAAACTGTCACTCTACCCTGTCACATTCTCAAACAATAACCTATGTTATGTCGGACACCAAATCCGACCAATGCAAAATCACTACTGATTTCTTTTACAAATACATTCTATCTTTCCTTCCCTAGAAAAAAAATCAACCACATCACATTCCTTATGAAATTCTTCAAAACACACAATTCAACACTAAATTTTATGTTAAGTAAAAACTAGATACTATTAGGCTATAATTTTTTTTTATGAACAAGTACATTTTTTATTCTTAATTACGTAATAAACACTTTATTCCTAGTTTTCTCCAAAATTTTTGTTGAGTCAAAACTTAAGTTAGTAAAAATAAAAAACAAACTCAGGAATATTTTTTCCCTGTATGAACAAAAACAGACCCAGATATAAATCTCAAATATTCTGAAAATACAAGTAAAAAGTGGAAGCTGATGAACTTAAAAAAAGGTGCATATTTAAATGAAGATCAAGCATGTGAAAAAATAGCAAATTTATTTTTTCTTTATATTGTAGGCCACCAATAACCACATATCAGCTTAACTACACTTAAGACAGAAGTACCTTATAGGACAGACTTTTCTTTCCACAATGCAGTAACACAAAACTCTCAAATTTCAAACTGCTTGGAAAAGTAGGTGTCAAAGAATGTTAAAACATTTTCTGTGTTAGACCTAGCAGAGTTGACTGTAACTATAAATTCACAGGTATAACATAATAAAGTATTACACAGACCTAAAATCCCCCAAACTCAACACATTTCACTGAATCAAATATGAATTTAACATGTCACAGATCAACTACATTTAAAATGGCAAAAAAATCTAATGCTATTTCACTATTTTTAAAATGAAGTACAGTGTAAAATTTTGTTATAAATTATTCTTGTCTTGTTTGTCAAATAACAATACTCTGGTTTATGCTAAGACCATATATGAATGAATATGCAATATCAAAGGGATACTAAAACAAACTGTAGATATGCATTTTGGAGGTTCTAAAGGCTATGCAAATGACATATGTAAGCTGTAGAATAGTAAAAGTTTGTTTTTTTTCACAGGAAAAGTTCCTTGCACCCTGTAAGAGTAACTCTGATGTCAATTCACTGAGATATCTTGATTATAACACATCTAACTTTTTTGTGGACAACAAATTTAAACATTTCACCAAAAAATTTGTTACAATTTACATAGATGACTGCAGTTAACTTAGAATTATAATCAAAGTTCCTTTCTTAATATAGAGTCAGACCAATACTGACCCCATGTATACTCTTCAAAACAAGAAATGCAAAAGGGATATTTTTGTTATTTTAAAGAGAAATGTATGCAATAACGTTACAAGCTCAGAGTATGTGATGTTACATGTGTTAAGGCACTGATTGTCAGACCAAACTGACAATAAAAGTTATACACTTTGAAAACATCGGATTTTTTCGCCAAACGCATGCGTGTCCAATAAATTTGTTTGAGAGATCTGCATGTTCTGCAAGTGCAACATGTGCAAAATCCCTATAAAAGTGATGGGTTCTCGGTTTCCATAGCTCAGTGTTAAGCCACCGACACGCATTACAGTTACGCCAAGACTGACTGAAGCACAAAGCAACATCGCTATTGGTCACTTGGAAGCAGGCGAATCTTGATCAGATGTTGCCAGAGCTGTGAATGTCCACCCAACCACCATCACAAGGCTATGGAATCGTCACCAACAACATGGTCAACTCGTTACAGTTCACGATCTGGCAGACCTCGTGTGACCACACCCGCACAAGATCGCAACATCCGGTTACGTCACCTTTGGGATAGGACCACCACTGCAACGTCTACTGCCTCAACCATACCAGTGCTGCGTAGGATTTCCGATCAGACCGTATGCAACCATCTACGAGATGCAGGAATCCGACCTCGACGTCTAGTCAGAGGAGTCATCTACACACAGCAACATCGTCAAGCACGGCTGCAGTGGACTCGGGCACATCGGGTATGGCCTCATCGACGATGGAGGCATGTTTGGTTCAGCGATGAATCACGTTTTATGCTTCATAGGCAGGATGGAAGGACCCGTGTTTACCGTCGCCAAAGTGAACGTTTTGCAGCAAACTGTGTGCAGGATGTTGACAGATTTGGTAGTGGCAGCGTCATGATGTGGGCTGCCATCACCTACAATGCCAGAACAGACCTTTTGCACATTCGAGGGAATCTCACTGCTCAATGTCGTCAGCGAGATTCTTAGCCCACATGTGCAACCCATCATGGTGAACGTCAATGACGTTTTTCAACACGACAATGCCCGTCCTCACCAGCCCGACTCACCACTGTGTTCTTGAGACACCACAACATCAAAGTTCTTCCATGGCCCTTCAGATCACCAGATTTAAACCCCATCAACATCTTTGGGACGAAGTTAGACTGACGTCTGCGACGGCGACAACCTCAACTGCAGACTCTACCTCAGCTTGCAGCAGCTTTGCAGGTTGAGTAGATAGCCATTCCACAGGATGTGATTCGTCATCTCATCGCTTCCATGGGCAGGAGATGCCAAGCAGTTATTGATGCTCACGGGGGCATACTCGTTATTGACGTTGAGTGACGTTAAACTTCACCTAGTGAGCGTGGACTTCGCCTTTGCAGACTTTGGATGTTCAGCAGTGAATGTGCAAAGTTTCACACATGTCATACAGAACTACCCGAATAAACTTGTTAACAATTTGTCTCATATTTTGCCTTTGTTTCTTTTTTTGAAGAGTATATACTCAGCAAGATATTTCCTATATCTTATGAGAAACCCTACTACCATCTTTCATTTGCATTGACAAATAAATTTCAAAACATTTTTAAAACAGATAATTAAATATTATATAATTATTATACTTAGACATCACAATATACCCCTCCTACACAACAAACCTTTTAAAACTTTTGACATCAGTGCACCTTTAACCCCAAAACAGTAGGAATGTTGCAGCACCACAGTGAGTGAAAGTGACATTACAATATATATTATGATTCAAAGTTTTATATTATCTAAGTTTAAAGTCCTTTATTTCAAAAGAAAACTTCAGATGTAGTGTCACATGGTCCACATATTATGAAACCTCAACTTCAGCACTGTTATGTAGTTATGTAATGCAGTTATGTAGAGGAACAACTAGATAATAAGACATTTACTTAACCCTACTGATGCATACATTTCAAGTTCTCTGGATAAATGCAGTTGAAACAAGTAAAATTTTGTCAACCCCTGACTAATGCCACATCCACCTTCAATAGATTTGTCCGAGATTTATAGCTTACTTCTAGAGCTTACATACACATGTATATACTCATTAAAAAGAAATTTTACACTATAATCCAAGAGGTTATTTTGTAACTGGCATGCAGTTTTCATAAAAGGGTGCATGTACCTGCTTAATCGACTACACCATTTATGGTTGTTTCTTACATAAATATGTAATAGTGAGAGATAGTCTAAATTGTATTTAGGTCTTGGTATAATATTTTAGTTATTTATGTGTTAGTTATGTTCTAAAATGCATAATTGAAAGATTTAAGCATACATCATGCTTTGCATCCATTCTCAAAGCTAATGATATTACGAGGTGCTTGAAAATTTTTACACTAGTTATGTATCTCTGCCAGAGGGAACAGTTAATTTGTGACGAGATGAATAATAATGGTATAGAACAAAAAATAAAAAACACTAAAAATTAACTATACATGGAAAGGAACAGACCTCATTACAAATATAACCAAAAGAAGACTTTAAAATATTCTACAAAAATAGGTTTGTACTTTTTTATATTTTTAATTTTAACCCTTAAACAGCAGCCATCATCATCAGATGCTGCTATCTACAACATTCCTGCTGTTTAAGGGTTAATCATTTCATTGCATTGTACATTGATGGTAATAGTTAGTTAACAATATGGTAGAGAAAATAAAACAAACTACAAATATTTTACTCAAAAAGAAAACTTTTGATGTTCATTCAGAAGGTTCTAAAGAATATACAAATTGAAACTAAGAGTTTGAGTGCAAATAATACAAAGATAAATAGTATATATTTTTTAGAAAGACAAACAAAGTAATGTCATTTTCAAGATACAAGGTTTTGGAGGCTATCTCAGAGTTACCATGTGTAGATTGCATAAAGGTTCATGTCAATTTGATGTGAAATGTATGGCCATGTTGCATAAGAGTTAGACAACAAAATTCTACAAAATTACTTAACACCCTTACCCTAGGTGTCCTTTTCTACTGACAGTTTTAGTGGCTTATATTCAAACTTTTATTAAACTACTTTCTGTTTATTTCAATTAGTATAACATATAAAATCTAACCAATAATCAAAATTTTAATAGTAAGTTTTGAGTTGTTAATTCTCAAAAGCAATATTTTTAAAAAATCCTGAATTTTACCTAGTGTAACATTTTCTCTAGACATCTTATCTACTTTATTTTATCTACCAGCCCTACGAAAAGTATGAAATTAAATGTAAATTACACACTGTAAAATCATCATTGCTCAAACAAGTTATATTTTTTCTAGTCTTCAATTTTGTTTGGTTACAGAGCTGTCAAAAAGAAAATCAGACCCTTACTGTCACACCCACCTGTCACATTCTTTCTTTCAGGATTTCTTAATAGTTCTCTCATGTTTAATTATACATTACCTATAACCAACAGAAAATGAAGGTTTTCATCTGTCAAATGATATATTACATAGTGTTCTGAATATATGTGTCAATTTCACTTATAATACAACTTTGGAGCCCTCAGGAATCACAACAGCCACTTGGGTGAATTTGTAACAGCTCTTGTAACACAGTTAGAAAGTCAGAAAAAATGTCTGCTTTTTTCATGTTATTAGTCTATGTTCGTTACTGCTTTATTTAGATAAATTTCACCAACAACCAACAGCAAAAAAACAAAAAAAAACGTTTGGGTAAGTACTTGTTTTCCATGGTTATTCTTTAGTTATTATTACAAAAGTAACTAAAATGTACAAATATGGATCTTTTTAGATTAGTTAAGATTAAATTAAGTAAAATAAGTAATAATAATACAATAAATGTTTCACAAGGCACACACACAAGCAGCTTGTAGTAGCTCATGGGTAATGTAATTTAATAGCATAACACAAGCTGCACATGCTCCAAGTAATTTTCATCTTATAATGGCAAGAATAGTAGCTAGTCACAGTTCACAGAGCTATCAAAAGGGCAATAAAAATATTTTTATGAGCTTTAAGCTCCTTAGGATAAATGAATGTAGTTTCATGTTACAATATAATGTCATTCTATCAAGAAAAATAGCGTAATTTAAATTTTCTTTTCTGGTTATGGGGTTGGTCAAATTGACCAATCCCATTTTGAAATATGGTAGAGAAAAAGAAGGTAAAACTACTTTTACACTTTCATAAGGAGTTAAACAAAATAAAATGTTTCTAAACAAAAATGGCTTTCCAATAACATGACAAACAGTATTACATACAAGGAGTTATTTCAAACAAACAAATTTCAGTACTTAAAAACAATTTACAATATTATCAAACAGGTGCAAACATATATTAAATGTATGTAAAAAAATATAAACTTATTTCTACAATTAATGATTCACGAGTAGCTTTTAAACCTGAGAACAAAATACAAAACTTGTAAAGATGGAATTTCATACTTAAAAACATCTAAAGTGATACCTAATTTTAAATGTCCCAGATGTAATTCTACATCTGTCTGTTTGACAATCAGATGATTGGACATGCTACTACAGCAACAAAAAAAGATAAGACTAGTATACTGGATCACAAGCTTGATAAATATTATATTGGTATATGTCACAGTGCATTTAATGTTCTCATTACAAGACACAATTAAAAGCCTTGTATGTAAGAAATATTAACAAATTTAAACCTGAGCTGAACATGACTGATTGAGCAGTAATATTATTGACATTAATACAGAAATGCAGATAACTATAATCTGATGAAACTTTAGAAGTCCTCAAGGCACTTTTTATTTTAATCTTATAGACCTAATATTATCCAAACAGCAAAACACAGTCACACTCAACAATTACATAAACGTACACACAATAAAAAATATTTTGAAACAAACAAATGGATTAACTGGTGTGACATATGGGTAACTAAAAACCAAAAGTATTAAACATGTAGCATAGTCTGTTTCCATTATAATTATAAACTTGTTGGATTTTTTAGTGGCATAAAGAATCAATACACTCTACATTAGCTACAAAAAACTTCCTGGTCAGAAACTTAATTATGAATTAATTATTGTGTTCAAACACACAAGACAAAATATTAATGGTGAAAAAAAAATTACTATTTTTCTGATAATAAATATCCATGTAAAAAAATAATTGTAAAGACTAACTGTTTTAAAAATAACATCAGTAAATTAATAAGCATTTTTTACCTGTATCTGGTACATCTGTTGGTCTCATAATACGTCTTATCTGTTCCATGGACTGCAGATCAGGTGAAAGACCTCAGAAAACAAAAGAATTTTGTAAGTTTAAGTTTTTACAATTGTTAATGTTGTTTAGTATCTTGAACCTCAATTTAATCTATAATCCATAAAAAAATTAAAAGAAATATCACAGTAAAACCTTTCATGAGACCACTTCATAAAACATAGTAAGACAATAAATTCAGGCTCAGTCATAAAGTAAAATGATTTAAATGCTCATGTATATGGGTAAATTTCATGCACATATATATATAAATTATTTGATTTTTAAAATCATTGGCTTACTGGATTTAACAGCATATTCATTGCACCTTAATTCAATTACTGTTTTTCTGAAAAGAAGGACCCTTAATGTTGTGAATATGGTGCTAATATCTTGACTTAGTTATTGTAGTTGTACTGGAAGAGAAAGAAATATTAACAAATTTAAACCTGAGCTGAACATGACTGATTGAGCAGTAATATTATTGACATTAATACAGAAACACAGATAACTATAATCTGATGAAAACTTATAAGCTCTTAAAGTACTTTTTTTTTAATCTTATAGACCTAATATTATCCAAACAGCAAAACAGTCACACTCAACAATTACATAAATGTACACACAATAAAAATATTCCAAAACAAACACTAATTATTAACACTTTCCATTTTCATCCCTATACATACATTAATAAATAAACTTATTTTATAAATACTCTTAACATTTTGCTACAACTTTGAATCATGAAAGAACTAACCAGTTGCTTGGAAATTTCTGACCTGCATACAAGTGTGTTTTGGTACAAAATTAATAGTATACCAGCTGTTTATATCAGTGATACTAAAACTACCTGCCATTATCCCTATATTTTAAACTGCTGACCAGAAGAAAGGCAATCAGCTGGAAATACTTACTGTCAATTAATGGCTATTCTGCTACAAAAAATACCAGTACTGACCATCAGTTATAATACCCCCATGAAAGAAAGGACAAACATGTTCAGCATCAGGTTTTGATTCTAGAAAAATCAGACTGATTACAAGTGTAATACCCTATTAACCAAGCCATGCCAGGACCAGAAACGTATTTGTTACACATTAATGTTGAAATATACTATTATAAACCCATAATTGCAAGGTTAATCATGCATACTTATTCTAAGACTAATATTGAGTTATCTTTAACTCTAATGTGAAATTTTTATACTACAGTAAATATTTTACTATACAAGTTATTTTATTAATACACATGAAATACATAACTAGTTTCTACAAAAGGATGCTTTTTACTAAAACATTTCTCTTTTTGTGAATTTCCACACTTAATCAAAAATGTATACATTTTTCCCATACACAGTTATTTGTATATATGAAAATATATCATGCGTGTGCATGCTCACAATAGCACGCACGCATGCATACACACACATTTCAACTAATATCTCTAAACAACCAAGCAAAATAAAACAAGAATGACAACTTACCACCATGACAACAAAATATTTTTTCATCAATGATGGCTGCTATAGGCAGACAATTAAAACAGTCTGTAAAGGTCTTCCAAAGTTTGATATTATAACGTCTTTTACCTAGAAATAGAAATATTTTTAAAATCATCTCCAAGTGTGTTAAGAAAAAAACATATCACCTGTAACTGAACAGCTTCAAGTAAATGTATTTCATTTTTAAAATATTTTTATTTCATAAAAAAAACCTTTTCTCCAACATCTACAGTTTATCAAGTAAAACTTTACTACCCTCAAAGTTCTATTAAACTTCCAAGATTGAAAATAAAAAAATATTAAAATTTTCAAAATTAATTCAAGACTTGCCATTCTATACTGGCATTTCACCTAATGTGCAAGTAATTCTCTTCAAAATATGGACAAACTATTTCATATAATGTCATTATAGTGGAGATACATCAGCAAAACTATTTGCAAACTTTCTGATTTTAAACAACAATTAAATTTTAAAATGAAAATGTAGAAACAAAAATACATCTTAGAGATTAGATCAAAAACACTATTTGGATGTGTCTTAAACTCTTCACAGTATCAAACAAAATATGTAACTTGATTGCTACAAGTACCATAGTTTAATGTATCTTAGTGCAGTACCATACACAAATTTTTTTTAAAAATATATACAAACTTATATAACTTTTTTTACATTTGATACAATAACCTGAAATTAAGTATTGATCAAATATTTTTCAAAAGAAGTCTTCCCCAAATTCTTTTATGGGTATGAATTGTAAAATGTGTAATTACAAAGCAGGGTTCAGAATTCATGG